>NW_008795672.1:3347275-3422310 GCF_000699145.1 Aptenodytes forsteri | reverse complement strand
TTACTACATGTATTTAAAGGGCGGCTGAATGGGCGAGAAGGAAATCCTCCCCCCCGCCGTGTGCTCCCGGCTCCCCCCCAGGCCTGCCGTCTTCAACGCAGAAACACGCTGCCGAGGAGAAAAAGTGGTGTTTCAGAGGCCGCTGGAGGGTTCCCAAACTCTCACAGTTTTTGTCTCCAAATTACAGTTGGACTCCTTGAGGTTTATTTGAAGTGAGCGGTAGAGGAGGCTCAATGCCGGGCAAGCAAGCTGAGCTAAGCGCACAGGCGGTCAAGGAGCACGGGATTCCCGCTCCGAATATCCTCCGGCCAGCCCTTTCACAGCTTGTGACTGGCTGCAAACCACTGCCGCGGATTGCCCATGTAGCACTCCGTGCCTCCCCTGTGCTCCTCTGTTTGCTGTCATCATGTGCCTGGTCTCAATTTTGCCCCTCTCCTCGTGATTTTACGAGAAGTCTTTTCCTCCGTGTCAAGAAAAAAACATAAAACGCCCACAAAAACAAACAAAGTGCTGAGTTTTACAGCTGAAGCAGGTTCCCCATCCCTTTTGTCCTACAGCCCGCCCTCTTGGACTTCGTTAGTGAACTATGGAGTTTGGCCACCTGGGGCCTGCAGCCCTACCACTCGGAAGGGACACCGGCATCAAGAGCTGGTGGCAGCACTCAGAAGTAAGGAGAGGCAGCAAGCTACAGCTGAAGAAGTTATCTAGCGTGAGCCGAGGAAGCAGTGGAGGAAAATCTAAAATAGTTTTGCCAGACAGTCATAGTCAGGGTGTTGCATTGCCACGAACTACTCGCTCTGGTAATGCAGTGGCCAGCGATAACACTATATTATCCTATACCATAAACTGTAAAAATCCAGTTCGAAACGAGACCCCCCTCTGGCACCAGGTGCTGTACCAGGATGTGATAAAAATTATTCTGCCTTCAAGAGCTGACACCGTGCTCCTGGACCTGCCGTGGAGAAGCAAGCAAAGGGGTGGCCGAGAACAACAGCAATGATGGCACATGATTTCAGGGACAGCCCGTCAGCACAGCAGACCTACAGACTGAGGGGTTTCTGTAATTGAGGCGAGTGTTACTTTAAGCAGATGTTCCTATTTGCTTATGTCTACTCAATTAGAAATTCCTCATGGGCACGGTGGTAGAGGTAGGTCTTTAGAAATACATGAAGGGGAGCAAGGCTGCAGCTAAGGCTCAGGGTGGGCGTATCGTGCACAAGGGGGTGCAGGAAGTAAATAACAAAGGAACCTGGATGAGAAGCACACGAGCTGGATGAAGGCCAGTATTGCTGGCAGGGCTAAAGGGATCGAGTTAACACACAGGATATAGGAGCAGCAATTATAGCCATTAAAGATGGAGGACATCAGCTTGAATGTGAGATGGACGTGGGGCGAGTGGAGAGGTTTTTGTCTGTGGTTCCAGAAGCGTTTGTTTCTAAATGAATGAAATGGATACATTTGTGGGTATACAAATGAAGTGTTCCATGCTCCGTGTCTTTTTCATTGCTTTTTTTTTTCTTTTTTTCTTTTTGCCATTGGGCTGCATGTAAATTAAGTAAATTATTATAAAAGTAGTAATAAAAAATATTTTTATTCCAGTGAGACATAATGGCTTACTCACTAGCAAACAGTATTGGACTCTGCCTAGGAATCCCTGTGTGATTTGTGTTCAGACCTCTAGAGCTTGCACTGGCTGTGAGCACAGACACTGTTATTCTGGTCCATAATGCTGTCTGGCTTTTCCCATGATTTCTTACCTCCTTCCCCCCCAGATGACTTCTACATGACAATAGGTCATGGCTGCCTGCCTGTGCGAGGGGATTTTATTCCAGGGTAAAATTCAGGCCTATTATCTTCATTATTGTGGTTCTTAAAACAGTTTTAGCAAAATGTAGGGACTTGAAATGTTTGGGTAACTGCACAAAATGCAGACAAGTAGTGGCATCTCAGAATTAGTGGAAGTATAGTTTCTTTAGAAAAAGCCGTTCTTTGTTCTTTCACAGTCTTTCCCTTTCCGATGTCAGCTCTCTGACCTGACTCGTTCATTGAAAGAAGGGCAGTCATCAAAGCAACAGTTGTCAGGACCATGGCTCTGCAAGAAAACTAGAGGTACTGACAATGTCAGTTTTAACAGCAAGTGGACTTCACATTAAAAGATGTTTAAAGTCGTAGAAAGTAAGGCCATACAGAGGGTCTGAAACTCCCCACACAGCCGTAAGTGGCGGGGTCAGGCCCACATATTGAGATTAATTCCTGCGTTGCGAGTTTCGTTGTGGTACAACTCTGTTTACACACTTGGACTTCTAAACACAGCGCAACTGATGACGATGCTTTCATCTTTGTTTCTCCACCGATTTCCTCCTGACTTCAGCAGTCAGTGTGACTTGGCCAGTTAGGGGTGAGTTAGGAGTGAATTTGAGAACCTCCGATTTCACAGCTAGTTCTTGCGTTGACTTGCTGCCTTGCTGTGGGCAAGATACAGCTGTACTGTTTTCATTTTCTTTCTTGCAAAATATTAGTATTTCCCTCATTAAGGGTGGCTTGTCAATACAGGACAACATTTGCTAGTTATAGCTTTATAAATAGTACATATAAATGTATGCAAATGCTAAAGATTTCACCCTTGTGATTTAGGAAGAAGACTTAGGAAAAGATGAACAATGCCAACAATTCATGTCAGTTGAAAACAAAATGCCCCAGGAAACACGGTAGAAAAATCCTAACCTCTGAAGTGATCAGCTGAAACCTGGTGCATTTAAAATGGTTGCCTCTGGTAGAGGTAGGGCGCCATGTCACCTGATCATGTCAGCAAAAAACTACAGCTGTCTTCAGAGGAACATACTCAATCTGCAGCATATTCAGATTAAAAATTATTTTTCCAAAGACACTGGAAGTTTGGTAAAGTAACATGATCTTTCGCTTTTATTTCTCATCTGATACAAGGGTGCGGGACATTTTACCATCACAACCCCACTATGTCTCAGAATATGCACACAAAGGAGTTTATTCTCAGTGTTTTATTTCCAGGTTGTCTAAGGCAAAATTTTCCTTGGACGTCAGCATGTGTAGTGATTGAAAGTATGCAGCAGGTGTAGAAACACTGTAGGTTTTTGAAGTCTGAACATCAAAATTCAGTGAGAATGTTGAAGCTGTGGGTCTACACCATTAGCTCACAGTCAGACAATCTCTGACACAGCCCGTGTTGATCTAGCGTGTGTAGTGCTTCTTACCGATTTATACCACCTCTTGGTTGGACCATTAATTTCTTTATTTCTAAGCCTGGATGTTCCTAGTTAAATACGTTGACATGGAATAGTAAGAAAGCTTCATGTGCATAATTAAGCACTGTTATAAAATACTTGAATAAATGCCCCCTTTGCAGCTTTTATTTTGGTCGTCTTGCACATAGCTACTATAGTGCTGTGACACGAGTCATTTCAGAGCTAGCAATGAAAGACGTTTTTCCTCGGTCACAGTCCTTAACATATGCAAGCTTAAGAGGACACTTTTTGTCTTTTTCAATCCTTATCTGCTGTCATCCTGCACTTTGCACAAGAACGGTTTCCTGTGCCACAGTAAGTACATCTGCATAGGCTTTTGGGGCAGACTGTTCTGCCTGTGCTCAGAGCTTACTGGAAACTGCATTAGGATGATGGTCAAGCTAATATCATAGAATCATAGAATCATTGAGGTTGGAAAAGACCTCTAAGATCATCGAGTCCAACCGTCAACCCAACACCACCATGCCCACTAAACCATGTCCCTAAGTGCCTCATCCACACGTCTTTTAAATACCTCCCTCACAATATGGCTTATTAACCTGGGCTCGGTGCTGAACGTGCTACAGTGCGTGTAGCTACATGGCTTTTGATCTGCACGCTCCCCAGGGAAGACCGCTGCTTCTGCCAAAAGGCTCTACTTGATGTGTTATCATCTGCCGCTAATGGTACTGCGGTTGATATTGATGGGTAAAATACTGGTCTCAGTAAAGTCAATAGCAAAGCATCCACTTATATCAGTGATTTTCCAAGTCTTACATTGCAGCCAAATCTGCGCGTCTTTAACGTGAAAGGCAATCCAGTGATCACTCAAGAGGCAAACTGCAGGCTGAAGCAGACATACATTGATTTCTCATCTACTTCCAAAAAATGTCTGGGGTGAATAATTTTGATTAGAAATACTTTTTTTTCCCCCCATAACCATTTTCGTGAACATTGCTGGACCATTTTGTTACAGCTTGAGGCAGACAGCAAGCTTGGAATATTTTAGTCTGGTAGTTAAAATTTTGGCAAAATACTGAAAGTCTTGGCAGTTTTAACTGTGGATGTCTCTACCAGCTCTCCCTTGCAAAATGCTCAGCTACACAAATATTTTGGTTAGGCAGGACACGGCAAAATGAAAGAGATTTTTTTTCTTGAAGCTTTCCTTTTTTGCAGGGTTTTTTCACAAGATTGTTCATTTTCCACACCTGTAAATACCATCCTGTTCCAGGCCGTTCATGGTCCCAATCATTTGTATCAGCTGTGATATCTTTGTGTTGTGGACCCATATCCCATCAAATGCTTTGATTTACAACAGCTGAGGTTACCTTATTAGCCACTAGCTGTCTTGACAAGCAAAATTTCTTCCAGTATCGGATCCTTGATTCATTATAAAATAAAATTATCTATGATAATTTTTCAGAAAGACTGTTAGCTTCTTCCTAGGCTTTTCAGGAAACTACACACGCACAAAGATGCACGTAATAGGAATGAGTGGGAACAAAGGGAATGTTTTTCCTCTGCCTACAATATAATATTAATGACAGACATTGCTATTTTTTTTTTTTTGAGGTCTTTCTTATTAAAAGGAGTGACTATTACTACTCAAAAGTGCGACAGTGGATCTATTCAGGATACTGAATAGTCTCCTCATTGTACTGGGATATGTTTAGCTGCAGGCTTGTGCTCCAGGTCTTCTGAATGCAGCAGGACAGGACATGGGGCTGGAGAAGAGTTCCTCCAGAAGCTGGATAATGCAGCAGAGAGGAAAACAGAGCTTTCAGGATAATGCTGCTAATAAGATTGTGTTTTTCCGTTTGGACGTTAGAAGAAAGGGGTTGAGTTTCTTTGCCCGGTTTAATGACAAGAAATTAAATTTAGCGTTGAACACTACTTTTTGAATCTTTTAAGGTACCAGTATCTCCACCTTCCAAAAAAATGGCATCAGTATCAAAAATATCACGGTACTGTTAAGTTTTTCAGACAAGGAGCCAGTCAGCTTTTATGTGTGTGAGACAAGGATCTCTGTCCTTCATCAGCATCCCCATCCCCATCTACTGTGACCTGAACGGGGACAGGATTTGTTGCTGCTGGACTTTACAATTTGCTAGAGGCAGCAGCCCAAGGTAGCCCTGGGGCTCCTTTCTCACTTTTGAGAGATCATTTCTCATTACTGTCTTAAGAAGAGCAAAGCCCCACTGACCCCAAACGTGTATGAGAGAGTGCATTTCACCTCTAATCTCTCCCTCTGTGTATTTACGCATCGCTAATGAGACTAAGATTGCTTGCTGAGCTCTTGAACCTGGTTGTACTCCCCCCTCTCAGCTTACTGAGTATGTCTCTGCGGTGGTGCAAATCAAGTTGACTTTTGTCTAATGTTCGGGTGAGCTGAAGGGGTTTGGCATTGCCTGCGAGTAAATCGTAAGAGCATCAACACAACCACAGCTGAAACAACAATATTCAGTATTGTAAATGATATCTAGAAAGACAAGCAGATTACATAAAAAACTGCTCATTGGAAGTCGTAAAGGAAAACTTATTAATCAACTGTAACAAATCTGTACTCACTCAGAAGTATTCTTCTTTAATTATTAGTGCAAACTGCAAGGATTCTATGATTTTTCAGTTTAGGATTTTTCAGTCTAAAGAAAGACTTCAACCCTAAAAGAAGACAAAGCGGCCCAACCCATGCATCTTCCTGAGTGATTTTTAGTTTAGCAGTTGACTGTCCTTTGTTTTCAGTCCCATCAGATGTTATTCAACACCCATTTTCCTAGAATCTCAATACTTGTGATTGGTTTATAATAATGGAGGTAAATTCACCATCAATAAGTTTGAGTGGGAAATCCGAAGACGCTCTCTAACATTAGTGGTAAGTTTTTGCAGTAGTGAAGTCTAGAGACTCTTCAGTTTGTGGGTTTTATGTTTTTATCATGGATTATATGACACAGCGCTTGCAGCGGAAGGTCCCTTCCAGTCCTATGTAAACATTTTCTGAATCTGCTTCTCTATATTTTCCTTTAGATCTTCTAGGAAAAGTAACTTAACTAATAACGTTACCCTGTATACCCCTCCTAGGGACGTACCTTCCTGTTCTTCCTTTTCCAGGGCTCAGATTGTTTTCTCTTTCTCAAAACTTCCCTGAGAAATTGTTGCATGATGTCATTGATCTTACTAAAGTGCAGCGAGCACTTAGATGTCATCTGCGTTTGTATATGCATTTGTACAATGCAAGTCCTAGTGCACGCGGAGTACCCGGACGCTTTCCATACTGCCTCAACATCAGAGATGTCCCTTGAAAGTGGTGGATCAGACCGTGATTCTGGATAGAATAGTGGATAAACAAAAAATCACGTCAGCAAACTGGCTGAATATCCCTGATATTTCAATTCTTCTGCTGCTTGTCACATTTCTCCTCTAGTACCATTGCAAAAAGTCAGTGACATCAGGCAGACTCGCCTGTTTTTCCTCCCCACCCGGGGAAGGCGTACAAGCCCACTGGGAGCCAGCCAAATGTGTTTTGTATGACAGCGAGTGTGTGTTGCTCACTTCACCTGACAGTCAGCAACAAGGTGCAAGGCTGTCTGCTGGTGAAAAGGGAGGGCGGGAAGGACAGTGCAGGGCACCTGTATGCCAGAGGGGCCCGAGTATATTAATGCCACCCACTGCTGAGCCATCTGCAGGTTATTACACATGATAGTGACTTGACAGACAGTGAGTTATTAGAAAGGAGTCACACCACATCCACGGCGTGGGCTTAAGCACATCTCCTCCTGCTATGCTGTTACTTATCTCTTCACCTTACTTTCAGCGTTTGTTTTTAATTCATATACTGGCAGTGACACATGGCAGGAGTCCACAAATGCATAAGATAGCAGCTGGTTGAGCCCCAAAGGAACTGTCTTTTGGCAATAAATCTGCGGAGTGGACAGCAAACCACACTTTAGTAGGTACAGAACAGGTTGGTCACTTGAATGCTTATGTACGTGCTTACTGCAGGGTATGTTACTCAGACAGGCACGGACAGCAAGAATGCGACATCAATGCAACACCAATGGCAGTGTTGTTCCCTGGGGACCAGTGGGGTGGGGATTAGAGGAGGTCCCTGTCGAGGGACCTCTTTGACACTAGTGCAGTATGGACAGCCAGTGGGTATCCTGCATGCACTGGGTCTGCACAAGGGAACTGCAGTTACCCGCCTCCTCCCTCCTTTTGACATGAACAGTTGCCACATCCTCTTCTTGAATAATTAAGCTACAGCTGAATAATTCAGAGTGATTTGTCTATTGTCTGGTGTTGAGCAGGGGTTGGCTCTCTGCAGCACCACCACACAACGGTGTAATGTTCTTGCTAACTCCAGGGGTAACTTTTTTTACTAGAAGGTCACCAGTGGTTTTTTTCCTCCCTTTCTTCTCTACGTTAATACTGCCCTTAACCCTGTATCTTGAGGTATCGGTATCCAGCCTGCCCTTGCCGCAGAGCGGGGAGCAGTCTGTATCATCGGACCAGTGAAGAAAGGACTTGCTTCAAACATCACCTGGACAACAAGCTGCATCAGAAAAAAAATGTGGTGTCCTTACTCTCAGCCTCAGTCAGTCATGCAATAGGAAAGCTCTGGCTTTCTCCTCAGGCTGTGTAACAGGATTTTGTCCCCTGGCGCTAAAGAGCTGACAGTGGATGGACTTGAAGGAGCAGGAGAGAGGCTCTTGTGATTGCAGCCAGGAGGAGCTGAGACGCAAAGGAAGGGCCCCACTTCTCTCAAGCACGAATCTGCTATCAGACGCACATCTCCAATCTTCGTCCCCGCCATTGCCCCAGTGGGGCGTGCTTCCCCTGCACTTGGAGTACAAGACTCTCTCCTGCTTGACGGCTTGACCCCAGGTTGAATGGAGGGTGCAAGGCACTGCTTGAACTGAAAACTCAGCATTGCCAGCTTCAGAATATATTCAAAACAGATAGTAAAAAATATTGTTTGTGCGTTTCCTTTTTTATCATCCTCTGCTCCCCCTCACTTTCCTTCCCACCATCTGTTACTAGTGCCATCTCCCACTCCAGACCACCCACCACATGTCTTTCCCCCCTGTTCTGCTGGCCCAGCAAAGGAAGGGAGCTCTGCCTGGGGAACAGTAGGTCTGCCCCAGCAGCACAAAGGGACTTTCCGCTGCCATTTTTCTCCTGCCTCCTAAATTGTAAGCAAGGGGTAGGGTCCTGAACTTAGGGTATGAAGGAAGAGACAGAAGCAGCCTCACCAGCCATGAACTGTTAAATATATTATTGATCAAATCATCAAAAAAAGAAGAGATAGTGATACAGAATGCGTTCTAAAAACATCCTTTGGAATATGCCATGAACTCACTGGCTGCCTCACTTCTCCAAGCACTGCCAGGAGCAGAGGATACGTGTACCAAGTCACCTGGCCTCAGCAGAAGCTGGAGACAGAGCGCAGGGGATGCTAAGCGAGCGGTTTTGAGCAAAGGAAGTCAAATAAATTACTGATGTGATTTCACCAGTTTCACCAACTCTGCCAAGGATGGGTTTGGCCCAAGGAAGCAGCAGGAGTGCGGCACGTGAAAAAGTGAGATCCTGGGAACCAGTGGCCTGTGCCCTACAACCCACGCTGACAATGCTGTGCACACACGAGGACAGCCGGATAACTCCATGAGTGCTCATCTTCAGTTCTCTAACTCTGTAGTATCACTCCTCACACTAAAACCTTAATGAGTGCTTGCCAAGTTCTTATAATCACACCAAATTTCATAATTTAAACATGTTTTGAAGCTCCAGAGAAAAAACATACATCAGTAGGAACCAGCCATCTGGAAAGCTTTGGAGTCTTTTTTTGCTCATTTGTTTGTTTGTGATTCAACTATTCCAGTACTGTAAGTGTTATTTAGATATTTATTTAATATTTAAGTTTTTAGGTTACAACATGAGTCTTAACTAATAGATGAAGGCACAACTCATGCAGGGATAATTCACCACTATGAAAGGCAAATGATTTACGAATGATGAATGAGATCTGTGGCTATGCCAAAGTGCCATCCATACCGTTACGACCTGTTACTTCTTCCTAATGCTTTTTGCACAATGGTTGATTATAATGTCATTTTTCTCCTGCCTCCCAAATTGTAAGTGAGGGGTAGGGTCTCGAACTTAGGGTACAAAGGAAGAGACAGAAGCAGCCTCACCAGCCATGAGCTATTAAAAATATTATTGGTCAAATCATCAAAAAAAAGAAGAGAGAGAGTGATACAGAATGCCTTCTAAAAACATCCTTGGAATATGCCATGAACCCAGCCCAGGTGCACTGTGCATTATGTATTACAATATGTGCCAGCTCTGCCTTCATACAAAATCAAAACTGCTTTAACTAAGTGATTAGGTTATTCCTTCCATGTTCACACCTTTTTTTTTTCATTATTTATCCTTGCTGAGATGACTTTCTGTACCATATTATTCTTTTTTTTATACGAGTCTATGGATGTTACATAATTCTGTTTAAAGAAAAGAAATCAGAGTGAAAAATAGATTTGTAGAGTATGCTTTGATCTCAGAAAAATTCCCCGTTATTTTCCAGATAGCCCTGCACCCTTCATACACTCCCGTTCACACTGTGCAGGGAAAACACCAACGTCAGTCCAGCCAGCATCAGGAATGGTGGACAAAACCCTAAGTGAGAGACCAGAGGAAGAACTTGTAAGGTCAATTGTTGCTCAGTGCTGCCATATGTGAAATAAAAATCACAAGAATATCCATATTGTATGGATATTCAAGAACCAGCAGTAGTATTTTTAGATGTAAAACACAACTTGGATGTTCCTTATGGGATGTGTTAATGTTACCTTAACCAGAAGGATAAGCTGATACTATTTTTTCGTATCTGATGCTTCAAATGTGATCCTCCTCACAAAAAAACCAAACAGGCAGAGTGAATTGAAGAAGATCTGCTCCGTATTCAGTACGGCCATCCCCAGCAGTGTGTGACTGCTGCTGCTCGTGGGGGCAGGAGAAGGCTCTGTCCACCGCAGGTCTTTGCACTCAGTACTCAGGCGGACAGACAGACATTCTCCACCTCTCTGCCCAAAGCAGCAGGTTTCCCAGAAAATGAGGGAGAGTGGAGGAAAAGAGAATTAAAGTTAAGTCTTCCTTGCAGCAGCTAGGTAACCTACAAAGTCATCCAACACCTCACAGTTAGAGGTGGCAAAAGCCGGCTAGAGTCAGGCTGCAGCTCCTAATTTCCAATCCAGCCGCCTTTCTTTTCAGCCTCAGGAAAGTTTGAATACCAGGCTTAACCTTTCTCTTAAGTGCTCTCCATAACTAGGATGGCCTCATGTCCCCGTGCCATCTTTTTCCAGCCAGTGTTTTTTTTTGTTTTGTTATTTTTATTTGTTATGTTTATTTGTTGAAGGCACCTAAATGAGAAAATAGAGTCAGGAGAATTGAACATGAATTAAAGTGGAGAAAGAGAGAGACTAACAAGTGAGCTATGACAGCAAAGACAACGACTTTTGTGGAAGCGAAAGCAGCATGAGCAGAGGAGCGGAAGGACAGAGAAGAAACAATAATAACAAGAAAGAGAAGACACAGTAAGAGATAAGAGATGGCAAAAAAAGTGTAACACCAAAGCAAAAGCTACACAATAATCTGCTATAAGGAAAAGAAAAACATTGGACTGCAGGAGCAAAATGAGAAGGAAGTCAAGAGAATACACAATTTTATTCCAAAAACAATTAAGAGGCCAATAAAATGTCAAATATAGAACAAAACTGAATATTCCTTTAAATGACAAGATATATGACCTTGGAGGAGATGGCAGCAGTTTTCAGGGTTTTTTTCCCCAGCCATATCTCACACAAAAACTGTAGGTGTTGAGTAAATTTTTAATTGAGAGCATAAATGATTTACATGTTCACAGCAGTGCATCCCTCCTTCCTCTACCACCAGTGAAATTCTTTCAGCAAGTATCAAATCTTGATTTCCAGTGTCATTGTCGTAAATAAAGGCTGGTCCTCTATGCTTTCTTTTCTTTCGGATAGTACTTTGTTTTGTGCCCGCTGTCAAGCAAAGCTCCAATTGAGAAATTTCTCTTTGAAAATGTATTTTAGTGGAACATGGCAACATATCAAAATGGCTGTTTATAACCTTAGGAGGCAAAAAAGACAACTGTTAACATTTGGATGATTCTACAATTAACATTTGTATGATCTTACATCTTAATGTGAATATATTTGAATGCTTTTGGGTGCTGCATAATAAAGAGCCAGTTACTAAACTTAGCAGCACTTCATGTAGATTAGACATTATAATTGATGCTTACAGAACAGGACCCAGAGAAATTAATTTTATGTTGCTCCAATTTCACTGGTTTAAATTGAAGAGTTACACAAAGGGCCTTTATACCGTGGGAAAAAAAAAAAGAGTGCATGTATTCATGGATGATCGCAATCTTGTTTATTGTTCTCTGAAATTAATTTTATGTTGCTCCAATTTCACTGGTTTAAATTGAAGAGTTACACAAAGGGCCTTTATACCGTGGGAAAAAAAAAAAGAGTGCATGTATTCATGGATGATCGCAATCTTGTTTATTTGTTCTCTGGAAGTGAGTGGACGTGTTGTTTTTCCTGCCCAGGGCGAGCTCTCCCTAGCTCAGTGCCCTGTGCTGCAGTCTCGCTGCATCAGACTTCAGCCTCCTCCAGCATCCCTGGGCTCAGGCACTTTCCCTGTTTCCCTGTCCGCTGCTTCACTTCTTGTACACCCATGGTGTTACAGCGTTGAACAACTCCCCTGTCCCAAACAAAACCAGAACAATACTGCTCACGTTGGGTTTTTTCAATCCTGCAACTATCCCTTTCCAGCATTAAGGCCTTGGACATACCATGGGTTTTCAGCTCACAGTTCAGGAGCAATAGCAGGAGAGGGGTTTAGCCAGACTGGCTTGGGGAGTAGCCCACACAGCAATCCTCCTTTAGCTGGCCTACCTAGACAAAGAAACAACCCGAAATCCTCATGTACCGGTACACATTCCTCTGCCTCCCTTCCCTCCCCATCCCGGCTCGTCTTCATGCTTCATTCAGCTCTTCCAGGGAATCCAAATCTGTGCTAACCTCTCCTCATGTAACTCCAGGCTTTAGCAATTTTCCAGTCAAAGATCTGGCTCCGTGCACAAAGTTTAGAAGAGGAGGGCCTTACCTAGAACAGAAATACTCTTGTTTCTTTCTCCAGAGCCTGCTCACGTACCAAAAGCCTTTAATGATCAACCCGGATAGATCCGCTAGCACCGCACTGTGCTTTCAGCAGAAGAAAGACTGCCAGAGACATAGGGTACAGATAATTCATACTAGTCAGGCTGGAACTTGTATATTGGGATAGATAACCCAAATCATCCCAATATTATATTATCCGTGGGAGACAATTTACTGTATAGATGCCAGACCTGAGGCCAAGCAGCAAGATTTACACCTCCAGAGCTAGGAACGTAATTCAGCTGCAGCTGATCAATGAAAGCCTGAAGTAGATGGAACAGCTCCAGAATTGTACCGAGGTAACAAGCCATTAGCCCAAGCGCAGATTGCAGCCCTGGGCATCTTCCTCCCAAGTGGGTGCCACAAGCACCAGCTCCTAGAGATGCTCTCGTTCACTGGCCCAGCAAAGTCAGGAACAGGTTCTGCACACTCCAGTATAGCTTACTGTGGTTAAGGAGCTCTCTAGAGAGATCAGCTCCCTCCCAGGCAGTGAAGGGGTTTAAACCCAGGCTCCCAACCTGACGTTGAAAGGCAAAGTGGTACTACTGTGTTATGGAATAAAGGAACAACTTGGGTATCTGACCCCAGAAGACAACTTTGAGTTGTGCCAGATTCAATGCTCTAAGATACTCCTCCTGCTGTGAAAGGTGAGAAACCTCATCCTTCTCCTTCACGTATCCTGCGAAGAAATATCACAGAAGACGTTTTCTGTGTCGATAAGGAAGAAGGAACCCCTCGAATCTAGAATTTAACTGCAGCACAAGTAATCCTGAATCATCACCATCAATGAACACTGACAATGCTAGTATGAAATTCTGTCCTAGCGCCTCCTAGTTAAGCTGGCCCATTCCAAACACTCTAATCTAAAATTATATTTATCAGGAAAGTCATAAAAGCAGGAACTCCAACCATCAATGTTTGATGAAAGGAAGGATTAGATAAGATTTTTTGTGCGTGTGGAATCCCTCGTTAAATACTGGCAGAAAAGGGAGGTGAAAACAACAACAGGCAGGGAAAAAAACTGTTATCAGGCCTCATTAATACTGTAGTTAATTGGTTTTCTGCTTAGATTCCAAAGAGTATCAGGAAGCTTTCTTTAAGGTGGGTAATAGATTAGCACCCACTGGAGAGGCAGAGAGGGAGGGAGATACTCATATGTAAAAAATGTGAACTTTTCCACTTTTGAAAACTTCTATCATTTGCTTCAGAATTAGTATGAAACTCAGTGGTGCAGTTTTCATAGACTAGTTTAAGACTTAAAAGAATTTTTTTTTTTCCAACTTTATATGATAAAAAAATACATCATTTCCACTGTTTGTGAGACCTCCCCTCTCCTTTTGTCATATCTGGGGAACCATAAATTGAAGAATCCAGCATTGCTCGTCTCTGTCTAATCGCTTGGCCTACATTTTGATTCTCTCTTCATGCAGCGATTCAGATGCTATGACTAGCGAGACATGGAGAGAGAAGCAAAAATTATTTTCACAGAGTGAAAAAAAGGGCAATAATATCCCAGGTGCTACTCCATTGTGCCTAGAGAGACACCAACACGGCTTGAACTGCTCTGAATTCTCAGGGTTTGTCTACACAGGGCTGTTTTAATTCAGTTCAGTTGAACCAATACAGACTTTTAAGTGGTTGGTGCTAACTAAGCTTAAACAAGAGCCATACAGTGCCAGAAGGGTTGTCCAAGAATATTATCAAAGTAATGGTCTGTCTAAACACACAGATATGTTTAGATGGGATATAATGGGACTTAACCCTCGTACAGATGCAAGGCACGTAAAGATGTCCCAAAAGACAGGTTATCTCCTACCTACCTACTTAGAAACACACTGTCTGAAACACTGTTGGATACTGGGTATGGTACAGCAACAGCCTCATCACTGCCACAAAGCCTGTATGCTTTTATCCTTGTCTTCAAGGATGTCATTGTAAGAAATGATGTATGCATGGAAATGCACACCAGCTATACGTATGATATCGCTGTGTACATAGGCCGAGTACCGTATGCAGGCTCTGATGTTACAAGAGTAGGCAGATTAGTATTTATTGCACTTCGAGATAACTTGAGCACAGGATGCAATTCTCGCGATTGCTCTCAGAAATCCCATGGGCTGCAGAGCGGGGGTGCCTGTGGCATCCCCCAACGGTCCTGGCTCACCGCCCTCCCTGCTCAGGGACCCTCCCGGTGAGAGCATGCCTTTGGCTCTTCCCCCAGGCTTTATTATCAATGCAAGGAAAACACAAATAGAACCCGCCTTCCCCCTCCCCCCCCAAACCCTGGGCCTCGATATGTCCATTATATTAGTGCTGAATTTCATCCTAATAGTCTAAATCCAAGAGCAATGCTGCCTTACACATCTTTCTAGCTCAAAGTGCACCTTTTTTTCTTCTAAAACCTTTTCCTATTTATACCCTGCTTCAACAGCTGTCCCTTATTCCCCATTCAACATCCATTTTCCCTTAAGAGGGATAATTAATTCAGAACTCCAGGCAATAAGACATAGGTGAGAAACCAGCTTTCCTGGTGTTGCCTTTCTTTTCTTAACCATTAAATGGTGCAATTCTGCCTCACATTTACATGGGAACAGGGGAATACAACTAAAATCAAAACCAAAACCAGAAAATAATTCCTTTTAATGCTATGCTAACATAATGAAACACAGGAGGAATTGCAGAAGTCACATTCCTCTACTGCAGTATTAATTCATCATGGGTTCTTAGGTACTAAAAAGTCAAGAACTGACAAAATGAGGCTTTGATGTGTCATCGTCACTTAAGCAACCACGTGCTTGCCCGAGTAAATAGTTTCAAGAAGTATTTTCAGCAACCTCAGGTGCAGGAGTAGTACTTCAGAGATTTCTTTTCCCAAAAGCGGACCAGCCTGTTTGCATTTATTTAAGCTTTCTGTACATGCTCCCTACTTTGTAGTCCTGAAGGCTGCTAGCAGTCAGGCGCTTCAGTTACCGGGTGAATCTCAGCCCTTTCTTACCCGAGGTGATGGATCCATGAGATCCTATTGACCTCGCAAAAAGGCAAAAATGGGTCCCCAGGCTAAGGGAGCTGTCAGCTTAGGTCTTTTGTCTGAACCAGTCTTAGGATGTTGTTGACCCTTACAAAGAAACTCATCCTCTGTGACTGGAAAAGGAAGAGGGGAAACTGGGGAAGACTTGATGTCATCCTACTCCCAGTAGGGTTTTAAGTCCTCAGTTCTCCAAGGACCCATAATCTGAGAGATGACCTCCCTCGCTGTCTTGGGCTACCTTGGTGCTCACAGCAAGCTTGTCCTGGTACCTCAGGGAAGCTGCAAATGCACGCAGGTATCGTGATAGGGCGCAAGTGTCCTGAGAACATACAGCCGGGCATATATTGATGATCTCAGTTATAATAAAATCCAGTCGAGTCCACCTTTCCAACACAGCATGTGCTCACGCTATATGCATTGTGTTTTGCAGACACTACGAGAGAAGCCTTACGGAGATGGACTTGTGGACAAGAGCGAGAGAAAACTACACTTATATTAAATAAAAGCATCACTCACAGAGGATCTCTCGACTCCTAGCAGTGACCTTTGAAGCTGGAAGGACACACGGCCTGGACAGGCAAGGGAATTACATTGCTGATTATTTTATGGTATTTTTTACTGTAAAGCACGCTTGTACAAAGAAAGAGCCATTTGCAAAACTGTGTTTAAGAAGAACTGGATTTGTCAGCTATGACAATAGCTAGGGGAAGATTTAAATAAAATAATAGGTGTTTTTAATCTTTAATGTCTATAATTAGTTAATGCAGCATAAAAACCAGCACATCCTTACTCTTCCTCTCTCCACTGAAAGAAAAAAAAAAATCAACAAAGAAAACATGCAAACCCAGTATTTTGTTAGCTCATCTTTTAAGACCCTGGTACCTGTTTAGTATGTGTTTAGTGATGATGCATTCAAATGAATAATTTAGACCGTCAATGACAACTTTTCAGGAGCGGTTTTATCAATGTCAGACAAGCTTCCCCTTTTTGACCACATAAACACAAGACAGGAATAACCACTGACATTATTAGTTTTGGCTCATCTTCCTGCTGTTTGGATAGGAAAGCCCCATCTTTTTTCTGGTGGTGAATTAGCATCATTACTTTTAGAACTTCCTGACTGTAAATGCTGAATCAAATGTATTACCATAAAAGAAAAAAAAAGTCCTGCCTTGTACTGGCACTGCTAAAGTCACAAAGCCAGACACTCCTGGGAAATGTTAGAATTATGTTTGCACCATCTTAATTTTGCAGGTTATTATTTCTGTGTTCTTAGGCGCAGACAGAAACCTTACTGGTAGTAACAAGCCTGCTTACAACAGATCCAGTGACACCATGTTTACTCACACGGATGCTGAAAGCAGGAACCCATCCCCACTCAGAAAAGCATTTTGCTTTGTTGACAGTACTTTCGGTGGCAGTTAAACACATGTGAGTAAGGATTATTTTAAGGACTTGTATGTTCAGCTGCACACAACTGCTCCACATTCTGGTATTTGCACCAATAGCCTCACTGGGGACAGTTTTAAATTAAGCACGATGTCTAGTCCTTTTTGTCTTGTATGTTCAGCTGCACACAACTGCTCCGCATTCTGGTATTTGCGCCAATAGCCTCACTGGGGATAGTTTTAAATTAAGCACGATGTTTAGTCCTTTTTGCTATGGGTGTATGGAGCTAGTGGGCGTAAGCAGCTCACCTTGCCCTGCATGAAATGTCTCAGCTGAAGGCAAAACCGGCTCCAACCTGGTAAGAATTTTTCCCATCCCTGTGGTTTTTTTTCAGGTTGTGGCTTACCATTTCACTTTGTTCAGGGAAGGATATTGAAGTTAAAAAGCACTTTGAAATAAAACGATCAGCTAAAAAATATCAGTAAACTTTTAGTATTCCCTTCCATGTGCTCATGGAGATATATTTTTCAGCTTTCTCTTCAAGCCTTATACTGTTTCCTGTTATCAACACAATCTTATGTAGGAACACACCCTACATAAGGTGCTAAGCTGCACGGTGTTCTGTTGGATTCAGTAATAGACTTAAATTTAGCAGTTTTCTGATTGGAAATAATGCCATTATTCATGTGCCCTTGTACCAACTCCCAAGCTACCGCCTGGGTCTCTTGACAATGTTACGTTCCTGATGCACATTATCTCAGAGGTCAATGCGAAAGGAAAGGTGTTACACAACTCTCAAGAACAAATCCTCCAAGGAGGAGATCTCAGACAGGCACAAAAATGTTATAGCCTAATCTTGGCACAACATCTGCTGGGTTCTTACCCACTTTAAATATATGCAGCACTCCCTTTCCAAGTGTTACTTAGAGCTGAGACATCTGCACTTCTTCAGCGTGCTTAGTATAGACATCAGGATATCTGGCCACAAGAATGGTAAAGAGCAGTAGTCTAATGGGCTAAACTGGGGGAGTTATGAGCTTATTCTTATTTTTGAGGTTACATGGAGGTTTGTTAGGTTTTTTTTAAATAGCTTATGTTACTATGGGAGTAACCTGCAAAGGCAAATACCTAAAGATGGCGATCTAAATCCAGGAGCGGCTGGGCAATGGCAGTCAGTTTGTATTCAAAATTTTGCTTCCCCTACAGACCCAAATTTAAAATTTTGAATTTAGTTTCTTGGTAGCTTGATTGCTGTATCTGAAAATTTTGTGTAATGTCCTCTACTAGAGAGGATGTTGCGAAGAAGCAAAGGTTAAAACTGTGTCAGCACAACAGTCTATGTGTGAGCGCAAAGTAAGCTGGAGGTACGAGAGCCAGCCTTATAATAGTTGGGGTTACCAAAACACACATTAGCCTGCGCTGAGCTCCCTGCTGCTGCGGCCAACCTTACTCCTGCCTCCCTGTATTACAGCCCAGTCACTTGTGCGACTGCAATGCAGGCACAAGTCGAGGCTGATGCAGCCCCGGTGGAAACGGAGAAGCTGTGCAGCTGCAAGCAGCTGGCACGGCCTGGGACAAGGAGCCGTCAGCTAATGAGCGTTAATGGGGATGAGAGCACCTCTAGGCTTCTCCCCTCCCGACCCCCAGATCTGCAGCTCTGAGCTTCTTCATGTAGTGAGTTGCATGCAATTGTGTATGAAAGCTGCAAGAGCTGGAGATTAAAATATTTGATTTGCCTGAGAGGAAAGGATTTACTGACACAAGCCAGGAACTGTGATGAGATCTTGTTTACCAGGCAAGCGTGGGGCTCGAAATCAATACACCAAAATTGCCATGACCAGAAATCAGACTCACTTAGTGAACAAAATTCATTAAGACAAGCTATGCCTCACACATCACACCTTTGCATGACTGATTTAACGCTGTTACTTCCTTTTTGCTTTCTCCCAGAATGACCGCTTTAGAGCAAAACATTTATATAGTGTCCCTTAAAAAATTCTGAAGGAGAAAATAATAAAAAATATTGGCAGTCCTTTCTAATGAAACACTCAGTAATAAAGGCTTTAATTAAAATGGTGTTGAAAGACTTAACAGAAAAATTAAAAAACCACAAATGTGTGCAGAAAGTCACTTGTGCAACATCTTTAGCAATTGCTTTTTAAGAAGCTTCAACAGGAACACTTCAAATTTTTTTTCCTATTTCTTTCCCCATAAACATTAATTGTCCCACACTTGCACTGGTCGTGGTGATACTAAATAGGTAAAAAGCTTTTCTTATCAGCACCATGCTAGGATTTATTCTGCAAAAGTGATCTGAAGATGAAGCAAGAGGCTTTATGAACCAGAGAGGTAGCAGACACAATAGCAGGAGTGTGTGAAATTGTAGAACAAGGGGAGAGAGATGGGAGTTGGTGACCGGATTACTAATAGAGCCAGGGAGTTCTGGAGAAGGGATGGGAGTGGGAGAGAGACGCGAAGTACCAATATCTAATAAACTCAGTGTATCTCATGCTAATATGCCTTTCTTCAGCTAAAGGATAGAAAGCCCCAAGGCCCTGCTCATGCAAAATGGCATGGCGCTGCTCGCTCTAACAGCACCCCTGGCTAATTTAGGCAAACAGAAGAAAACAAGCCCAGTAAAAGCAACAGAAGGAAAGATTTGTGTCCCTTGTATCTTCCTTTCAAACTGATAACCTTGGGATGGCAAACAAGAGTTGGCAGAAGGACCACCAGTTTGTGGTACAAGCATCTGGTACGTTTACTGTATGCATATTTTTATAAAGCACATTTGGGGAGGGCTGATTTTTCTTTCCTTCCTCCCCCCACCACTTTTCCCTCCAAACAGAAATATCCTCCAGCTAGTGCTCATCCCAGCAAGAATAATAGTACCTATACTTGCAGACAGCGGAGAAAAAGAGCTTCAGTCTATATAGATATATGTGTGTATTACTGGCAATCAGCAGAAAGCAAGAATTGTCTGCTTTCTCATAAATCCTCACCCACAAGCTCAGATTTCACCTGAACACACTAACCGTGCAGTTGTGGTGCACGAACTTGCCTAGCCCTCAGGCAGAGCTATATAATAAGATTTTCATTGCCAGCAGATTAAAATTCAGTTTACCATCTATTTGACCACGCAGAGCTGAACTGGCAGCAAAGCGAGATGAACGGGGCTCTCCTCAGCACTCTGCTGTGTCACCCACAAGCTCAGATTTCACCTGAACACACTAACCGTGCAGTTGTGGTGCACGAACTTGCCTAGCCCTCAGGCAGAGCTATATAATAAGATTTTCATTGCCAGCAGATTAAAATTCAGTTTACCATCTATTTGACCACGCAGAGCTGAACTGGCAGCAAAGCGAGATGAACGGGGCTCTCCTCAGCACTCTGCTGAGTCCTGTCGATCCTGCCCTGTCGATCCAGGAGCTGATAGTGGTTATTTATATCTTTGCAAAGTAGATATAAAACACAGAAATCATTACGGTTGTGCCTAGACTGGGAGGCAGAGGTGTGTCAGCACACCCCTGTGATGCTGGTGCCTGAGGATTTGGGATGTGAGGCTGGGCTGGGGAAGGGGTGCACAAGGCACATGCACCAGGGAGAGAGCAAGTGATTCACTCGGATCCAGAAGCTGAGAGATGCTACGTGATCCTATGGTCTGGTCGTGGCCCTGGGTAGCACCTGACAGCGAGGCAGCCACCAGTCACAGGCAAGTCCTCTGAGCTGCACCGAAAGAGTGGTTTTGTTGAGAAGAAATCCTCTGCTGACAAGGGAAGCGTGCTATTGCTATTTTAAAAATCCTCTGCTGACAAGGGAAGCGTGCTATTACTATTTAAAAAAAAAAAAGATAATTCAATAGGAACTGGGGTTTTAACTTTTGAAGGCGCAGAGATCAAGAGCTATATAACTGTGGGTGACTTTCATTGCAACCATTTTCAGACTGGAGTTTGAGCCCCATTCTTTGTGCAGATCTTCCTTTCAAATAGTTCAAAGGATGGGGACTAAATTGCATTTAAAGCTTGACTACGAGTCATTCATCCACACATCCCACATATTTGGTAGACAAGATCTCATTGCATTATATTTGTCTTTGCCTTTCTAATTTAAGCAATAGCAGATCTTTCCTAGGAAACCAACAGAATTTAACCAGTGCTGAATTTGAAGTGACGTCGAAGAAGCTGGTTTTATGAGAAAAAAAGAAAAAATTCCATTGATTAAAGTTACCAGCTTAAAATTATTTGTTCAAAGTTCATCTACTGAAGTGAAAACTCCCATAGAAAAACTACAGTAGTGTATATGTATATAGTGTATGCGTATAATTTGAATAGCTGTCATTCAGAGCCAGACAGAGTAGAAAATAAGAGGCTACACACTCTTCAAGCTCTAACCCCAAGCCTCAACTGCTTCCCATTGATTAAAGTTACCAGCTTAAAATTATTTGTTCAAAGTTCATCTACTGAAGTGAAAACTCCCATAGAAAAACTACAGTAGTGTATATGTATATAGTGTATGCGTATAATTTGAATAGCTGTCATTCAGAGCCAGACAGAGTAGAAAATAAGAGGCTACACACTCTTCAAGCTCTAACCCCAAGCCTCAACTGCTTTCATAGTCTCAGCACAGCTGGAGGTTTTTTGCTAAATTTATCAGCGGTAAAGCAGCAAACAACCGGGAAATACGAAAACGGCATAATTAGACTTCAGACTTCACATCCCAGGGATGGCAGTGGAGCAGCTCGCCACCCCTTTGAAACCAAAGGCAAATCTCAAGAAGCATCGCAAACCCGGCCAAAAAAAGATGTCACTAAGTGGCTGCATTTCTATTTGGAATAGTTAAAGAGCAGCCAGAACTGTATTTAATTGTACTTTTGAAAGAGAGAGAGTTCAAAGCAGCTACAAATTTGATCTGAAGCTGAAACGCTGTGTTCTGGTTTGTTTTCTGAGTGTGTATAAGTGTTGCACTTCTAGGTGATTTTCTAAAAATATTGTTGCAAAAAGTTTTGCTAGATTTCACCAGTTTCAGTGAAGTGGTGCTTCTGGGGTAGCGAGGTTATGGCACATTTTCTGAAGGATGGATTAAAACATTGGGTAGGACTTTCCACAAGTGCCAAATCCTACTGACATTCCAGGTTATCTAAGCATATCTTCCTGTTTTGGAAAAGAAAAAAAGCAGTAAATTTTGAAAATTTTGCCTATTTATCCTTTAGTTTCTCAAAAAACCCGCTCCATATAGGGTGATGTTTCTGAAGTGGATATCGAGAAAAATGCTATTCTGGTCTGAGGATCCCCGGTTTTTCATGAAATCAATACCGCGTGTTAGTTGCCCTTGTTGCCCTCCCCATCTCTGAAAAATCAAATCATAAATCTTTCCGGCATCTCTGTTCATTCTCCTAATTACGCTTTATAGCTCTGACTAACAAAGCAAGCTTTTTTTGCTAAATTGTATGTCTGGAGAGGCTCGTGAGGGGGGCTGCGTAGTTGTGTAGATAAAGCCTCTAACTCCACATAAATATATAGTGGAAAAAGAAAAGAAATAGGAGCTGCCATAAAGTACGGAGTAAAGATATGCCTTGCATTAGCATTTCTGAGCTGAAGGAACGGGCTATCAAGATTTAGGTGGCATAATATTCTGTATTCTATTAAAAAAGTATCATTATCATCAGAGAACATTTAATATAAATCCTTCCTACAGATTCCCTGCAGGAATAAGGTGGCCTAGCTAACAAAGCCTTGATTTATTCAATAAGACATACGCCTTTTTCCTTTAAAATGTAGACAGGGCACCTACTTCTACCATCTCCATGGTTCAGCTGCCACTGTACAAATGTTTCTTTATATCCGAGCAGTACCTGGGCGCTATTGTATGTCCTTACATACAATGGCCTCCATTCACACACCTTGCAAGAAAGAGCAAACAAGGACACAAAGCAATTGCTAAACACACAGAAACTTATACAAACTCCCACAGACACACCATTTCCCCCCCGGCCCGGATTTTCACGTAACAACCTGTTAGCAGGCACGTGAAAGAAGTAAAAAACAAGAGCAGGATTTGCTGCCTTAACTCTTCCCTTTGCAGCCTTGCAGGAGACAAAGGAGAAAATTAGGGTCCTCACAACCCATAGCCTGTAAAACCTACGTCAGTACAGCTTTACCGGTTCCCCAAATATCCTTTTGCTTCTCATTTATCAATCCTGCCTCATGAAAATGCTGTGCCATAGACACATGTTCATCTCTCTCATTCATTATACGGCGCCTCCAGGAGCACGAACGCCCCTTAGACCCGTCAAACGCCCGTGGTTTGGGGCGTGTCACGCAGCTGGGGCAATCCAGCAGATCTTCTGGATCTGGTCCGAGTTGGAGACTCCCACAGGCAACGCACATCAGGGGCAGTCCTTGGGGTGATCTAAAATAACGTGTCTATAGACTGAGTAGGTCTTACTTATCAGCATCCCAGCGAGTGCTGACCCACTGACAAATTCCAGCCCTAAATTAGGCATGCAAGGAGCCCCGCTGCGGTTAGGGAGACTATTCAGCCTAGCGAGGCTTGTGCACAAGACCTGCAACTGAAGCTCCTGCTAATTGCAATGAGAGCAGGCTTGGCCCAAAGGAAGGGATGTACCAAAAGCATCGAAGAGGATTCTCAGGGCAGGAATTGTGTCCTTGTATGAATTTACCTGTAGAGTACACTCCAAATACAGATACGTAATAGGAATGAGTGATACAGAAGCACTGATGGCATCCAGACAATATACCTATCATCCAGCATGCTGGCTATCTGATTATTTTCCTATATCCAGTCCGCTGTGTTACAGCCCTCCTTCGACCCAGTGTCTTACCTGAGCTCAATGATTTTTCCAAAGGAGACGTTCCACCGACCGTGCATCAAACACCTACTTTATGAAAGAAGTCGCGATGCTGTTTCTGATATAGCAATCAGAAACCCAACAGGGAGAGAAATGCAACCTGGGAGGTGTAACTCAGAATTACACTGCTGTAACATGTCTACTTTTTAGTGCACGACTCTGATCAGATCATAAATAGCACGCAGTGAAGAGCAACCTCCAGACGTTCACCACTGAATATATACGTGCACACGTTACCGCTACAATTAGGCTGAAGAAATAGCAGGGTTCGGTACCTGCGTTATGAATTAGAACAACAGATCACTTCCATTGCCACGGTTTTCACAACCTGGCTATAAGAAAATAAATTGCAGCTAGGGAGCTGGCAAGTTACGGTCTGTATTTATAAGAGGAGGAGATGGCAAATAACTGCGTGTAACATTTAGTGCTTTGCACTAAGAGTGCGTTACGCTATGAAACCCTCCCCTATTTTTCTCTAAACAATTTTGCATAAAATAAAATAGCAGCCTGTCTTAATGCAATTCAAACACAGCCCCGCTCTGATATGCAATTTAAAGATGCCTAAACCTAGTTTATAAGCAGCGTCTTTCCAATTAGGATTAAAAGGCACCCTGGTTATTAATCCTGCATTCTTCAGTGAGCTTAAAAGAAAAGGAAAAGAAAATACATAGCGAAAAATCTTCACTAACCAACATTAGTGCCAGGTTGGCTACGAAATTGCTTTCTACGTATCTGTGATAATTCAAGCATCATTTGCGCTTGGGAAGGAACACGAATAGTTGGTTACTTTGGGACAATACTCGCCTAGCTCCCTTCGGAAACCATTTGTGCTATTAAATCATTTATTCCCGGTACTGCGCTCAGCTGACGGTACCGTACATCGGCTCTTCTCTGAAGAGAAGAACTATATAAAATTCTTCATCGAGTGGCACTTCCCCAGCGCAGGACTCTCGTGCCTTGTCCTGCAGCCAAGACATCGGTACAATACAGCACCCTCTTCTTTGAGTTTATTAAACCTCAGGGAAGGCTGCAATTTCCATTTCCCCCCTAAAAACCCAGACCTACTTTCCTTTAAAAACTCTGATCTTTGCATCCCATCCCACCCCCTCGTACACCACAGTTTCTATAATAGTCGCCTTATGTAAGAGACCCAGAACTAGGAGCGGTTATTTATTGGTGTTTGCGTGTCCTTGCTTTCTCCCCAGAGAGCACTAAAATAACCGAACAGATCCCCATTTGATACACGAGGACCATTGCATATCCTTGTGCCCGGCGGTACCTGCCGTCACCTCATGCCTGCCATCACCCTAAGGGGAGTGATGCTGGGGACAGAGAAAACAGGTTCACGCTGTTGGTACCATGGGGTCCGTGCTCCAGTGTCCCCCCCTCTGCTCGTCCCGTGAGACACAGCAGGTGATGGGGTACCCCGCTCTGCTGGAGCCCTGGGTTTTGTGTGAAGGGAGAGATGCAGGAAAGCAGGAGGGATCATCCACAGCCCCAGAGCCATTGCAGCCTGTGAGCATGCATGCAGCCAGAGAGCCGGGCTTCCTTCCGACTTCACCCCGGGAGCCCGTTCGTGTCTTTTATCGTTCGCCTGTTTATTTTCAGGTGGCTCTTTTGCAGCATTGTCACTCAGCTGGTTTCTAACTGACCTGGCAGGTTTTTACTGCTCTCTTCCTGCTTGCTGGCAGAACAACAAAGTCTGGGGGATTTATGTGCCCCGGCTCCCGTGCGGGAGCTGTGAGCGAAGCCTCCTCCCGAGGAGAGGAAGTTTTTGCTGACAGATGCCTCTGTTTGAAGTGTCCGTGTGTATTTAGGCCCCGATCCATCAGAGCACCGGAGCACGCACTCAGCCTTAGGCACATCTATATTGCTGTCACCAGGCTATGTAAAGTAAGGTGTGTGTTTTAAGTCTTTTGCGGGCTTAAAGCTTTGGTTTATTGCCCTGGCAGTTCATGCAGTCGTTACGTAGCCTGCAGTACTCTAGGTTGATGATTTACAGAGCAGCTAAAAAAGAAAGTTTGCAGCATGCACGTATTTTCTGCAGTGAAAAAGCACAGAATAACTTCCTTGATCCAGTCCGGGGAAGGGCTTTTACAAGCAAACATGCATTTACCCTTTTTAATAGGCACTTTGATCACAAAATGTATGAACTCAGCACAATTTTCCCCTGTGCAAAGCACCAATAGGCGGGAGCTGTTCCAGGAGAAGTCAGTGGTGCATGCCCTATAAATGCCTGTTAGACGCCATACAGGGTGCTGGGGCTAGCAGCAGCCTCATAGGGATAGTTATGTTCTCCAAAATTTAGTCACTGCTTCAACTCACTCCTTGTCTTGGCTATTTGGTTCATGACAAGCTCTTTTGGTTTGTTTGGGGTTTTTTTTGTTGGTTTGTTTTTTAAAATCGCCCTTGACTTTGTCATGAGAAGTTACTTTGAGGGAAGCAGATGGGAACTAGTGTTACTCCAGAAGGCTGGAACAGTTTCTAAAGAGGCCAGAAAAGTTTGACAACAACAAAAAAAATCTAGTTTGTAGAATAATACTTTCCTTTTTTTAAAAAAAGAAAAAGTTTGGTTTTATTGTGAAGAAATCTCAACTTATTATCAGTGAGCCAACATTTTGGTGCAGACAAACCAGCATCCTAGCTTGAGCTTTGTGTTACTGGTATCCTCTCTCGGCTTTGTTCTTTGGGCAAACCATTTCTTCAGTGAGCTGCTGTAGCCTGGTGGCCTCAAAAGTCAGTTGTCCCTGCACCTTGCCAGACCACCTTCCTTCTGTTTCTTCCCTGTTTCCACAGAAATGAACTCCAAAGACCGTACAAACGAAATTAAAAGACCTTATTTTTATAACTTGCCAGACAAGATTAGTTTTGCTGATAAGGGAAATCCACTTGTTTGCTGGAAGAGAGGCGGGAAGCAGCCATGCCAGCTCAGGGTATCATACGCAGCCAGGACTGGAGATAGCAGCACTCAACCTCAGAGTTCATCAGTGAGCCACTTCTCCAATAAAATAACCCAAACAATTTCCTGACGCTTCCCTAATTGCCTCTCTCTGAAGTTCTTCTCCTCCCCCTTTGGCTTGAAAAACAGTAGTACAAGTCCCTTTTACCTTTCTTCTCCTAAAAACTACATTGCTTTTACTGACAGGGTTGAAAACTCACCTCAGGTTTTTGCTAAACAGAAGTTAGGCTTCTTGATTTTATTATTCATTCAGCTTCCACAGTGGTGGTTTATAGCAATAACCAGTAAATACAAATTTTTACATTTGAAATGTAAAGCTACCTGGTGTCGTCATCGCATAATCTGTGTTATAATAACGCGCGGTTTTCACCTGACCTTTAGAAATCAGCAGATTCAATTACTTGTAGCATTTGCTGAAGATCCTCCAGGGATCTCACCATAAATTACGCTGTATTCTACAAATAGATATGACAACACTAATCAGCAAATTAAATGACAGCGATCATTCCTGCAGAGATACTTAAACATCTGATTGAGCTGGTACGTTGGACCTACGCAGCCTACAGCTTCAGTCTGCAAGAGGTACTGCTCTCATGCATAGGAAATGCTGACCTTGCAAGCAGGAACCTGTAGGTTACTTAAGATGTCTGATAAAAGAAGAGAGAAAAAAGCTGATGCCTCCAAGCGAACACTAATGGACACTGATGGATGGTGACTCCAGTCCCTTCATTAATCTTTTGCTCTGATGTTGCCACTTATTTGACTTTACACAATTATTTCCAGACTGACCAGGGCTGGACATTTTCTAATAACCACTCTTTCCCCAGGGTGGGGAAAGGCATGGGAGAGCCGTCACTGCCCCAGCACCAAGACGCTGCCTCCCTCCGGGCAGTCCTTGCCAGATGGACCTAAGGCAATACCTCTTGGAGGTATATTCAATAGCCTATTCAATAGCCATTTCGCAGTGGATGGGGACCAGACTTTGTCCCATCTCCATCCTCTTCGCCCTGTCAAGTTGCAGTGGAAGAGTCTTTACTTGTTAAAACTCCGTACCATCAGCCGGCTGCTGCTGGGACTGTGCCCCATGCGTTGCCTGCACAGCGTGGCGAGAGTAAAAACGCTGGGCAGGAAGGGCAGGATGCAGAATGGCAAGACTGTTGGGTGCAAAAGACCTTCTACGGGTCAGGGAGCAAAGGAGACCATAGTTGGGACCAGGCTTGTAAACCTTTGACAAAGAGAAGCGTGGAGGAACCCAAGGCCATGGCTCTGCTGGGAAGGTCAGCCAAATGAGCACCGAGACACATCCTGTACTTGCAGGCAGTGTCACCTTGACTTGGCCCCATCCTCAAGCCTTTCATTAGAAGCAGGTGCTGCAGGAGGTGGCGGCAGCATGGAGCTGAGAGCTGCGATTGCATCCTCTACCGCAAGCTGTTATTTTGACAGCTCTATTACAGTCATATAGAAACAACTCCTGGGAAGTGTAAAGCACTGTGAAAAAAGTCAGGGAAATCATCTGTGCTGCAATATGCCAGCTTTCACGGAGGAAGAGGACTAGATGCCAATGAGAAGATATGCGATGGGTTCTTTCTCTGGCTTTTTCTTTGGCCAAAGCTGGTTATTGTTCACCTGAAAGCCACCATTTCTCCTCTTGCTTCTGTCTGGTTGATCCATCTGATGTTTTATTTCATAACAGCCCTCTCCCCCAGGAGATGAATTCATTTTTCATATGAGCATGAAGACCTCAGCCCCAGCTGAGGGGTAGGGATGAACAGCCCTTTCCTGAGCTGCCTTTCTTAGAAAAAAGCCAAAGTTCATTCCAGGAATCACTAGCTATGCTTAGAGTTGAAGTTTCAACTGCGCATCCACATGATTGTGGATGATGTACAGATCGCGGGAAGATACCGCAGTGATTTCCTACCCCGAGTGCCATCGGCACCAAGTCCTTGCGTGCTGATGCACGTCCATGCCAGGACTTCGGTGAGGGGTTTTGTGAATGCAGCTGCATTTCTTGGTTTAACAACAGGGTCGCAACCTGTAGAGACCAAGACTTAGCTCATGTGAAAACACAGCAGCCCTCAAAAGGAGCATGATTCAGTCTGGAGACACCTCTACAATAGCAAATAGAGCCACGCGCTCAGCCCAGCACGTGGCTGCAGCGAGGCAGCCCTGCTGGAACCCAAACCACGTGCTCCCACCTCTCTGCTGCTTCAGCAGCCTGTAGCATCACCTGGAGGGGTGGGTCACCAGAATAGCTCTTTGCCCTGCACACCTTAGTGATAGAGCTGCATCTTCATAATCCAGCAACGTGCTGGGGGTAAATATACCCAGCCACTCTAACACCAACATTCAGTATTAAGTTTCTTTTTTCTTTCTTTTCTACTCTGTGCATCAACATTCAGTATTAAGTTTCTTTTTTCTTTTTCTAATCTGTGCATAGTGCTTTGTAGCAACACACCTGATACCCCAACACAAACAGCCCTGCTCATTTGTACTGCCTCTGGCGTTCTCCACAGAGACATATATGCAGTTTTCTCTTATTTACCACGGCTCCCAACTTTGGGAAGGAAAACAGCAGAAGTGCTGATGTAGGAGCTCCAGTCACATTCCCTTTCAGAATCTGGTGGCATTTGCTCAACAGTGATAGTTTGGAAAGCAAAACAAATGGCTTACAAGGCAAGTGTGTGTTACAGAGCCCTACCCAGAAGAAATGCCTGTCAAGTACTCCAGAAATTCACTGTGACTTTGGTACATTCTTGTTTGACAAGCAGTATCCTGAAAAGTTTAAATTTCATCCCTCATTATTGCAAAGTATTCTCCCAGCTAAAGTGCCTTTTCTCTTAGGCAATACACTGCAACTTGGTGCTGCACTCTGGCAGTCAAGGGAGGCTCAATCAGTATCTCCCCTCTATCGAGGGAATGCCTTCAAGGGCTTCACTCTGCACCTGACACTTCTTGTGAAGGGGCCCTTGCAGCAAAAGACTTTTCAACCTAAGGAGCAACACCCAAGCACTGCTGGCAAAAGGCATCCTCACTAGCAGCTTGGAGAAGATTTAACTACTGCACAGACTGACATTAAGAGATTAAGTCTTCCACTTACAAACCAATGACACCATCAAACGCTTCCATAGATCAGGTTGCACAGACTCAACTGTAGGAAGTAACATTGCATCCTGCTGTAGCAAATCTGCATGCCAGCAGAAGGTGATTTCAATTTGAAACAAAACACGATTCCATTCATTGGTACTCTCATTTACTTACTCACAAGCAGCCAAAAAACCACATCTGGTTTGCTGGTATCCAGGTTGCATATCCAGGAGCTTTCACAGTGCCATGGAAGAGAAACAATGACCACTACAAAACAACCCAACCTCTCCTTGAGATGGTGACTACACCCTGGCTTTGGAGCTGCCTTTTTATACCCATCTGGAGCTGATGAGGGTCAATCCCTCCACCCTGTCCCACCCGTGAGTCATCAGGATTGACTCACTCTTCCCTGTCTCCTGCACCAGGTGGCCTAAGAAGCTGCCTGTAGATGTGCGTTGGCTCTTCATGGCCTACTAACAGACGTGTCTTCCCATTGCCCTCATCCTGCTGCTTGATCCTCCTGGTGCTTTCATACCCCGGTGTTCCCATTCACACTGGTCTTAACACTTCTACTGCCATCTCTACAAGGGTGCACCAGGTCTGCAGAACTGCCAGCAACTTCATCCCCTGGGGGGCTGTGCTTTGGCAGGGATCTGCTGCTTGTTTGTGTTGTCTTGCGCTGTTGCCGTTACATGACGGTCAGATGGCCTTTGCAGCATGTTGAAGGGGTGGGTGTACGTCACTTCGGCGGAAGATTGTGATTTTGCTGTTAAAGCAGGTCTGGTAAAGAATGAAGCTCTGTGCCCACTTTTGACTTTCGAGCCCACATTGTACAGCTGGGGAAGTTGTACCGATAGCTTCTGCTGGGCTTAAGCAGCACGTGTGCAATGACATTATCATTTCATCTCTAACAAAACGCTTCCAAGTGCTGATCCAACCCCCGTCGATGGCACCATCACCATGTCAAAGTGCCTTCAGTGGTTTAGGGTGCCAAAAAGTGGCAGTGGCGGTCTCAAAGTTTAATTCTTCAAACCCCATGCATACTTGCTAGTAAACCCTAATTCCTTGCTTCCCAAACTTGCTTTCTTTGGAGCCCTCCAGAAAGCTCCAGTTTTGCTAAGGAGCACGCTCAGCCTCCATACTCCTCTCAGGACAGCTCAGGGCTTAATCCCTGCAGAGAGCCTCAGGGGGGGTCTGACTTTGCCTCGCGGAGAGAGGTGTCCTGCTCTAGGGGTCAGTTTTAGAGTACCTGGGAGGAGAGGACTTCATCCAAGCCCCACAGAGGACTGCAGCTTCTGGCTGACACACTTTCTGTCCATCAGGAGGGTGGTATAATCTTGCTTGTAGAGGATGGTACTATTAGCATCCAATCCCTGCAAATTGGCCTGGACTACGGGAAGAGAAAATGCTTTCGTTGAAGCACGACAGCTCTGCTCAGCCCAGGGGCACATTGGGAATCACGGCAACGCGAGGACATTTTTAACTCTCCGCTCTGCCTCCACCACCTTGGTGGAGTTTGCCAAGGGTGGAGAGACAGGCTGACAGTCCCACAGAAATTAAGCCCTTTTCTCTTGCTTGCCTTTTTTGTCCGCATGTTTTTAAGGCAACGTTCAGTCCACTGGGGCCACAGGCTTAGCTGGGGCTTTGTGAGAGGCTCGTCGTACAATATTAATATAGTAAAAGCTACAAATAAGGCCTTTTACTTTCTCCCTTCCCTCTTTCCTGTGTCCTCTGCCACGGGTATCGTGGCATTGTTTTGAATGTTTATACAGCACCTCTTGCATCTGGGAATGGTTACAGGAAAAAATCAAGACAGGGCAGATATTTTAGCCATGGAACACCAAGGATAGTTTCATTTGTCATGAGATGGAGTAATTAAAAGTAATTTTTGCGTGTTTTGGATGAGGGATGCTGACTTCAGTAAGGGCATGAGCTGTGCAAAGTGCTTATTTTTATAGTTTTGACGTAAATCATGGAATGTTTTCATTCTTAATTTGGAACACTTGCCCCACATGTTCCAAGTCTCTGTAGATAAGTCCAGGCTCTTTTCTTCCTCACGACGTACATCCATACACATTAAAGTCCCAGGGTTGACTGCCCAAGTCATTTAGCTGGACTGAAGACAGGACCGAGGCATCTTTTAAAAGTGGTAACTTCCAACTATTTCGATAGACCACTGATCCCAGGTGACATGCACAATTTTGCTATCTAAAATCTATCTTCTTCTCTGCAGAAGTGCCACGGGTCATTTGCTTAACAAAACAAGCCCAACCTCCTACCCCAAACCCGGCACATACACAAAAATCATTTCCTTGGTTGTATTTTCCTCTGGGGATGTTTAAACTGTCAACTTTGCTGAGCTACGTTCTCCCCTCTCATTCTTTCTCATGGGGGATGTCCTGTCATGGGGGACTCGTTGCAAACTCACATTTTGAAATTTTCCAGAGGATTTAATATTAATGCACATACAAAAGACTTGCAAAATCTTTCTCTTTTGAAATGGCCATACGCTATCAATAGCTTCTAGGGCTGGTATTGTTCAGCTTTTGCAACTAGTTCAAAATGTAGCTAATGCAAACACTTCGGATCCCAGGATAACATGGATATATCATTTTTCAGGTCAATCACTGTCTCAGGGTAAGGACACATGATCGTTGGCTCGTCGACGTTGAGACCCTTTTCAAATCAGCCCGTGTTACTGTTATCATTTAGTGTTGAAAGAGGAGCTCTCTGCATTTCCAATTTCAGCTTCTCTTGTCCACGGCAAGTCCTACTTGGCCACCAACAGTAAACTCTTGAGAACGGTCGGGCACATCTCAAACCTCTAGAAGCGAACGCGGGAAAAGCAGAAGCTTTTATTTTGTTTTAATCTAAGACTTTGGCTAGGAATCAGCTATTGTAATGGACAGCAATACAAAGCTTTGTGAACCCACAGGGCCTGTTTCATAAGAATACACACTTAAGAAAAGTGTTTCTCACACGTGCAGTCTCAGCTGTCAATCCCTGCAGCCACCCACGGTCAGAAGTCGCAGCCACCCACGGTCAGAAGTAACGGTGCGAGATCACCGCCAACACCCTCAAGTTCAAACTTGGGCTCAGTATTTAACTTCCATGACAATCTATCAGTTGAAATCCACTAAAATCCAACTCTCAAAACAGTTTAAATGATTAATAATTAAAAGCTGCCTATACAGAAACGAAACGTGCCAAAACACTGGCTAGAACAAGCAACTTGGCAGAACAATTTGCTTTACAGCCTTTTCATTTGTTGCAATAAAGAGGATGATGCAATCACTATTTCGTTACTAAATGAATATTATCTTTTTTCACTAACGTGGCAGAAATGTCTTTGTGGCAATAGGAGGGGTCTTGGCAGACCTGTGCCTAAATGGTGTGTCGATGCCTGCGCTTCTTGCCTTACAAGTCTCCCATAGGAAGAGCACAGCTTTAGCCCGGATCCAGCCGCCGTGATCATGAGTGCCTGGCTGTCAGCATGCCTGAATAGGCTTCATCTGCAATCAAAGCCACAGTGTGGCTCCCATGGAAAGCTGCCCGGTAAATTGATGTGATTTATTGTAAGACGAGTCCCGTTCCCGCTGTAACTGGTGGCAGATCGCACTTTTACCAGGGAAAGCAGGATCAGGCACTGTTGGCTGGTGCCTGTATTTCTGACGTGGTAAGGAGTGCGAGCCAGACAGATAGCCCAAAACGGTTGTATAGAAACATCCTCCATCCCTTTTCCCCCACTTCTATCTAAATACCGCAAGCTTTTAATCAATTACCTGACTTCTACAGCTCCCTGTGTTAGTGGTTTTGTGGCCTTCACTGATTTAGAGTTGCCAACTCTGATTTTACTGCAGGTGTTATGATGTTTATTGTTTTTTTTTGGAAGTATCATCTCCTAGAGTCACGTGAAAACAGTTTCCATTTCACAGCTCAGGAACGGTCCCACCTCTGCTGCTCGCCAAGGAAGGTGCAAGCGTGCAACCAGTAACTGCTGTAAGCACCAGTGATGTTACTGGGGATAATTCTTGCCATTACAAATAAAAATGAATTCTTTATTTAAGTAAAGCCTCATGAATGTCTCCGTTTGTTTTCTGAGTGGGTGGTAGTACTGAGGAATCAAACAAGTCCCACCCTGCTTGACACCGCTGGTCCATCATCCCACACTGAACGCACGACACTGATTTACACCATACTGAGAGTCTTACATCCTTACAATCCTGGCCCCAGTTCTGAGGACCGTTATAAGAAATTAATTCGAGTGGCTGATACCAAGTGTTGATCCTCCAGCACTTGCATTTCTCCAGGCGTTCGTACCATCTGCATCCACGATGCTGCTGGGTTGCTGGAAGATGGCGTGGTTTGGACCAGATCCTCCTCTGCGCTGGGCGAGCACAATATTATTTTCATTCCACTATCTGAAGGAGGTAGATCTGGTGGAAATTCAAAGATCATACGTTATCATAGGCTATGGAAAGAATAATTTATGCCCTTGAGCCCTTCTCGGATCTTTCAGCAAAACCAGACATCTAAAGAAAAATCTAGTTCTTCAGAGAGCCATAGTGATGAGTAATGCACCCAAGAGGACTTGGGGTCCAGACGCGAAGGGATTAGCGTGATCCACCAGCATGGTTTTGTCATCGGAGACAGACTCAGGCACATATTTCACGTCTACCCTGTTTCATAACGGCCATCTGGACGTGAAAATGAGGGAAGATGGGAGCATGTTTCATGGCTCTGGTTTGTCTTCCGATGGGCAATAAGATCACCCTTGGCTTTTGCAGAGAGCTGCGGGATGCCTTTTCCCCTGTGAGCTTGCACCACTCCCGTTTCCTTCTGATACACATCGCCATAGACTGCAACAGCCCTTGGTACGTGTAGCTCTGAGGGAGGGGAAATACTCCAGTAACGCTTTAGCCAATATGGTCACAATCATCCAAAATGCTTTTATACTGGGGTGGAGCCCACCGCTCTGTTGGGCGTTTGTCAAGCAGTCAAACAACGTAGAAAATACCCAGTGCTCCCCCCGGATCTCGTTGCATTCATGCAAGGAGTCACTAGACAGCTTTGCCTCTGTTGGCGTTTGCTTTCTGCCTAATGCTAGGATAACCTCCCACCTCCCAAAAAACCCAAACAAACCACCCCAAAACCTCCCTGTTAATTGCTGCAACTGGGACAATTCCCATTGGAGATGGAGGGATCTATCTGCAGTTCCCTGAGCGTGCGGCAATGGGCAGTCACAGTCAGTTGACCTAAGGCAAGTCTAAGATGATCTAGGGATTAAAAAATAAAATAAATTTCCTCCCTCCCCTCCAAAAAGCAACAATACCACCCTGAATTCATGCAAACGCAGGGTTTCCAGTCCGGCTTCCTCCCAGAACATTTGATGGTTCATTTAAAAAAAGAAAAGAAAAAAGCAGAGCAGAGGGTTCCCTGGTGGGCTGTAAGACCTCCAAAGGACTTTTGGCAGCATCTGGAGATATTATTAAGTTTTCAGACTAGGTATGCATAGCACAATAATTAGTTCCCCTGAAGAGACCCCAGTAATTGATGGAATTTTCTGACGTCTATTATGAAAGCACGGAACGGCTCTTCATAAAAACCAGCATTGGATTTTTCACTCTATATTCCAGATAGGCTAAAAATCAATATTAATACGCGGCTAGTAAATTCTGACACTTGAAGAAGTTTGTAGCATGAAGAGCTCACAACACTGCGCACTAATTGCTGTGGAGCTAACGAGGGGAGTGAGAGTGCGCGGTGCGGAGGTGATGCTGCTGTGATGCTCCTTAGGTGCTGCGACCTATGGGCAGGCGGACACGTGCTGGTGGAGAGGCCAAGGCTCCCACGTTCCCGCACAGACGCCTCACCGTGACCCAGAATAAACAAGGCAGAGCTGCAGGAGCCCCTGCGCCTGGCGAGAGGGGTGACTGTGTGTGGCCGAGGGCCTGCTCAAGGGGTGGCAGCAGGCACGACGCACAGCGGCGAGACCCAGGAGGGAAGAAGGATGGTCTTTTTGTGCACACGGAGCTGGTTTCAATCCCCCCTCGATCTCTAAATTGGATTAGATACTTAGATATTTCTTTAAGAAATATCGAAGAAATCCCTAGAATTTCTGGAACAAAAAGTTCTAAGTGTAATTTTGTAGACCCAGTTCTTTACTTCTGGCGATGCTCTAGAGTGCTCAGAAACCAAATGAACGGGGAAGAAATAGGACGTGCACTGCACATTGGCATTGCAAATATATCAGATCAACCACCGTACAGCTTTCATGCATTTTAGGATTGGGACTGCAAACCAGCGAGTCAGGCAGAGAGCGCAAGCGCGATTCCCTGCCTGTCGGCAGAGCAGCTCCAGAGGCCACCGTGTCTGCCCGGTCCTGCCCGACGGTTGTCCTCTGCCGGGGGCGGCAAGGCTGCCCCTCGCCTCCTCCAGCCCGGGTTTCTGCCGAGGCTGCTGCAGAGCGTCAGCTAGTGCCAATGGATGGGAAAGGTTTTGGAAATGAAAGCGCAACCCAGGAGAAGGGCAGGAACCTGCCGGAGGAATCGGTTTGTGTAAAAACCATCTCCTTCCCATTTTACATGTGGCTCCCGCACTGGTTTTCATACAACTATTTTTAAAGTAGCTCTATATATATAGTCAAGTAGTACTTTGCTGCAACTATCCCAGTGCTTGTAAGTGATTGGGATACGCAGAAAAAAAGATGTTTAACTATTAACTCCGTGAGGCAAGATACGATAATTGTGTCAAATTCACCTTAGTCTGTAGTGAAGTGGGTCCAGTTAAAAACCAAGATTTGTACCGCTGTGGGTAACATCAGCAAATGCTTGTCCCCATGCCCTGGCCCCGTCCGGCACTGCCGGCATCCCCGGTCCTCAGCCGGCACGCAGCACGTCGTGGTATTGGTTTGCAGGCGGGGACCTGTGGCACCCCTCAAGGAGTTGAGAACAGCAGCATTTCCACAGAGAGCCAGGTAATTTCCTTCTCATTAGTTACTTTGACACAAGAAAGTTATCACAGCTCCCCGCTCTGTCATCAGGCTGAGGGAACAGGAATTTGTAAAGCCAGATACGGTTTTTTTAAATTATGGCAATAGAAAATAGTTGCTTTTCATGGAAAGCTGCAGCGCAAAGGGAGAGTGCACGCCCAAAGCTGGATTTCCTTGGGGAAAGCAGAGCAATTACTGCGTTGCTATCAAGGCGATACCAGGGTGTTTTCTTCCTATTTCTAGGACCCTAATGTAACAAAAGGAGCTCACAGCAGGAAGATGTAGGAGGTGCTCACTGGTGAATGCTCCAAAGCACTGGGCTAAATTGGGTCCTGCGCAAAAGAGGCAGCGCAGGGTTTCTCGGCAGCGCACGGAGAGCAAAGACCCTGCGCTGCTTGCGGTCCCTGCGCTGCCTGGGCTCCCACAGCACGGTGGCATTTCACGGCATCGCTCCACGTGCGGTACAAATCCAGGCGACGCAGGACAACACGTGCCACTCGCACCAGCTCTGCACCATCCCCGGCCCTGCCAAGGGGCCTACCAGCCCCACTGCCCACCCAGCGCTTCCACAGGTGCGGGAAAATACCTCCTGGGGAGCGGGGAAGGACCTTTCCCCCTTCCCTCCCTCTCCAGCTGGGCCTGGCAGCTGCCTGCAGGTTTCTGAGCAAGGCACAGAAGGCAGCGATGGCATGAAGGGGCCGCTGTGGTCTCCTCCAGCCCATAAATCACAGCAGCTAACAGCCCTGCTGACGGCCAGGCTGCTGTCTCGGGCTTAACAATCAGAGGGAGCATTTTGCAGCAGCAAAGTGAAAGCAGGGCATAATATTTATTTACTGAAGGGAATACAGGCTGTTTCCTTCTTCTAGAAGTCCCTTCTCATCAGGAGAGGCTTTCCCCCTAGATGGACAGGGAAGCTCGAGGAACCGAGCTCTCTGCTGAGATCATTGCACCCTTGGATGGAAATTGTGGCAGGCTGTGGCTGCTGCCGCTGCCTGCTGCCGCCGCCGTCTCCTCCTCCTCTTCCTCCTCCTCCTCCTCCTCACTGGGGCTCTGTCTCCAGCTGTTTCCCTGAGGCCGACAGGCAGCACTCGATGAGTCAGAGACGCGTCTTACCGCAGACTTTACGGCTTGAGTTAGCTTCCAGCCAGGGAGTTCATCTGCTCTGTTCAGCTGGTGGTGAGCTGCGAGAGCACTTGGGTTGAGTTTCCTTATTTATTGCTGAGGGCTCCTGGGATGTCACACTTTTACTGATTTACACCCTCGGAGAGAGGCGGCTCGTTTTCTGGGAGACATCTCGCATATGGCTGAACCGCAGACACCACCATGCTCAGGGCTACTTTACTGACCCTGGCAATTAAAGGACATTACAAAGCCTTTCCAAAGGGAATCACAACCTTTTGGGTGATCACATGTGAAAGTGCCCTCCTGGGGGAAAAAATCCCTCCAAAAGAAGAACATTGTGATAAGATAAGACCTTAAGGCCAGGAGACACTGTGAGACCGTCTGGTCTGGCTTTTCGATCGCATTCCTCTCTGCTGCATCTACACCGACCGCATGGTGCGAGTAACACGATGTGGCACCATCTTCTACAGCTCATCATCAACCTTTTCTGTTGGTACTTGCAATTAATCATCTCTGGTGTGCTTACGCAGAAAGGAAGAAACTAAAGAAGATTGTGCTCTGTCTCTAACTCGCTTGCCTCCAGCTTCCCTCTGTCAGCTGGTGTTAAGCCTTCCCTGGAGATCAGAGAGCTCACCAGGCTCCAGTGGTTTTCCTGTGAAACCCAACTTCCAGCTATCAATCTATAGCCCAGGCAGGGCACAGAGCCGGCTTTTCTCTGCACCTTCCTAAAAATGCGGGTACAAAACCTGGACAGAGTATTTCACACTTCCCAGCTGAAGGCAAGTCACCTGCCCTGCTTGCAGCTCCTGCCATCGGCAGATTAGATCAATGCAGCGACATTTACCAACTAAACCTAATCTTACCCAAGAACAGAACACAGAACACATTCCCCCCCCTTTTTTCTTTTTAAATGATTTGATCCCCATTACACAGGCTATAATCACGTATTTGAATAGGCCAATTATCCCACCGCAGCTCAGTAGCACTAATTACGTTACAGTTCTCGGGGATGGAAGTTGCCAAGCTCTCCTCCTCGTTAGCCAGGCTTCCACCATTGATAAAGCTGCAGGTTTTAAATTTCTTCTCTTCACATTCATCAGGTTGGCTTCAACTTGTTCCTAATTAGAGCTTGGCTCCTCCAGTGCCACTTAAAGCCCTTCTACCTGCTCCGGTTGGGATCCAGCCAAGACGATTAGCACCCCTCACCACGGTCTCCTCACCATGTTTTGCAGCCCACCATTCCACCAGCCCTTTAAAATCGTATCAGTTATACAGTAGTTAATGTGTTACCTCCAATATTTTCTTCTTTACTGTCTGCAAGCTGAACAGCTGGATTTTTCATTTCTTCAGGTTTTCTTTCCCCTCAGGTCCTCTTTCTGTCATGCCACCACCCCCATGATACTGACCCTGAGGAACCTATGAACTGAGCCTCTAAACCCACCCACTTTGAAAAAGTAAAAGGGAACTACACCGTGGAAAGCAGCACAAGCCCCAAGCCTTTCCTCCTGCCGACTGTCTACCAGCGCACACTGGAGCATAGCCTCTCTTCAGAGGACCTTTTTTAATCCCAGAACGCGTTTCTGCAGCCAGCTTCTTTAACTTCACTAGCGACCATCGCCTGCTGCTTTTTGCAAGTGGCTTTAATTTCCTGCACTGGCCCCTTTGCTAAGTAGACCTTCCTTCACTGCACAGGGACTCCTTCTCCTACTGATCCCTTGAAGAAGAGCAGAGTACAGCCAGGGCCCTGACTCTGAGGAGGAACTAGGCCTAATGATGGCCGAGCAAATCCTGCTGTGCGTATTTAGGGAAGCTCCATGTCCGGGCAGAGCTGGGAAGGGAGGACAGCATTAACTGTTTTGACTCCGTGGGAAATGGCAGGGTCACAGAAGTGGTCTCACTTGGCATTCAGGTGTCTTCTGGCTAAATCCAGGAGAGGACTTAGCCGTTTTCACATTAAGTAACGCTACTGTAGCCAGAAACTACCTGGCTCCTTGATGCCTGATGTTAGAAATGAAATTCAGATTTAGAGTTAGGTTCTTCTACTCCCTCTACAGTTACCGGAGCAAGCAAGAGGTCTTTGAACGAGCGCCCAAACAAGCCAAATGCAGTTGTTGAAGCCAATCTGTCAATAAGAAATGCTGACCTGAATTTTGTAGCTGAAACTTAACGGCTTCAGGAGCTTGGGTGCTTCAGCCAGGGCTGGCAGATTTGACTTGTGCAGCTCCCACACTCAGAGCTTTCCTGAAGTCCAAGGGTATGATACAATTTTTGTGGGTTTAAACCCCCATTCATGTCTTTCAAAGGTACAGCTGCATGCCTTGAAATGATTTCCTAGGGTTCGAGGGCACGCCCAGGTTTTAGGAGGCCTGGTTGTACAGCCCTTCAGCCTGCTCACCTGCTCCAAACTCTTCCTGCCCTGCTCAGCGATGTTCCCCAACACCCACCCCAACATCTCGGTTGGATCCAGACACCCTCCAGCCCCTGCCTGGAAGCTGCATCACTGTGAAGGAAACGACATAAGGCTCGTGAAGCTGAGGATCAATCACTCGTGGTGGAACCTGGCACTGGGACTCATTATCAAAGCATTCACTTCGAAGGCAAAATGAAGCCTTTGGTCACCTTCCCCAGCTGGTAGTAGCAGACTTCTGCCGCTGTGGTGAGACTGGTTTTCTTCTGGCCATCACCAGGAGCATTTGCAGAATCCACTTGAAGCTTCAGCAACCCAACGGGCTTGCTTCGCCTAGTGTCCTCAGCTGCACGAGAGCACACAGCCCTGGCCCCGCTGCCTGGCCTCCGCGACACCATCTTCCCCTTGGTCAGCCTCCAAACAGTTCTTCCACGCATCCCAGCCCGTCACCCTCTCTCCTTAGCAGCCAAATCAGTCTCCTGTGGCCCAAGTACAGCAAGCGCCGAGCTCCTCTACTCGGCTGGCTGTGAGAATCCTGCCTTGCTGGGCCCCGTGGGAGCCGAGGGTTGTTTCCTGATCCTTCCCATGGCCTCCTGGCTTTTCCCTCTGTGCTCGCCGTCACCGTCTCCCCCTCGCCCCCCTGAAATTCTCACCACCGCGCTGCCTCCCCGCCCCGCGGTCCCGTCTGCCTCCCCTCGCCCGCCTCGCCACACCACGGGCAGCGCGCTAACGGGGCCTCGGCAAACCCCGCTCTTGACGATTTCACACCCCACTGCTCCTCCTTTGGGAAGGAAACGTACCCGTTTTTCTTTTCTTTCGCTCTTTTTTTTCTTTTCCCCCCCCCCCCCCCCATTTCTGTCCTAGTCTTACTCTGCTCTGTCAAATTCACGGGCTCGGCTTTCAGCTCTCTTCCTCTCTTCCTTGCCTGCTCTGACACCGTGCCGTGTCCATCCCCCTCCTCAGACCCCATTTCCCCACACCTCTCCTAGTGAGCAATTTGACTCCAGCTGCCTTGGAGACTATTTTAACAGGTATATCGCTTAGTACACTGGATTAATATACCCGCTTATCTCTTCTCCCGGAGATAATTTTTTACATTGTAAATTAAATAGGGAAAGGAAAGTCAAAAGCCAAAGGAACAGATTGGTTTTTCAGTGCTCTGAGTGGAAGGCCCCTGCAAAGGTGCATTTCACAGCGCGTATATCATTGCATAGATGATTAGTGAAAGAGCTGGGCCAGCGGAAGAGAAGGAACGCTGCTACAATTTGTCGAGGCGGTTTACAGGTAGGGCTGAAAATCATGCAATTGCTGTTCTACAAAAGCCTGTCCCGTAAACCAATACATCTTCTTACCAGTTCATTGGCTGCCGTGCACCGTTTTTGTTTCCCCTTGTTCCAGAGCACCAGCAAAAACATGTTTTGCTGGGAGGGGCGGGGGATGCCCGGGCAAGGTCTTCTTCTCCTTGTTGTGAACACCGGAGCCTGCAGGGAAACTGCACCGACTCCTCGTGGCACCGCCCTTCCCGGGAGCAGAGGGGTCAGGGTAAGGTCTTCGAGGTCAGTAAGGTCTCCTGAGTCAACTGAGGCTTTTCAGTCAATGAACAGAGAAAACAGCCGTCTTGTGTTAAGAAATTTTTATTTGTCCTTTGGATCTGTAATGTAAGCACATAAAATTACAAGTGGAAGAAACATCATGCCACAAAATTGCATAGAATTTTTACAAAAATGTGAATTATGCCTCTGAAACAATCGTAGATTGAGGAACCGAAAAATATGTACATGTTAACCGAAATATTTCATCCTACTTTGAAAGCAAATCATCAAGGACTGATCAATCACAGACACTATTAATACAATGTACAAGAGCAACACTGATTTCAAAGAAAGGCAAGCAATGATGTCCCTTTAGTTATCTTTCAGTGACTGTTTAGCTAATACATGAGCATTAATTAATGTAATTATGAACATGTTAAATCTAAAATGTCTGGCCTTCATTAGAATTTTTAAAATTCTGTTTATACTGCCAAAACCAAGCTATTTTCAGTAGTGTAAAGATATCTGAAGTGCACGACCTAGTTTAATATAGACAGCTCTATTCTATACAGCAGAAAGTCCACGATACAGCATTTCCACACATTCAACACGGAACAAGGCAAATACATAAAAGGCACGAGACTTGCACATCATAAAGACCCTTTTTTCATTATCTTACTCTAGTTCAAGTAATAGCGATATTAAATGGTATCTGTTTCACTGAAATAGTTCGAACGATGCAAGATGTACAGTATTACACACTACCTTACACCTGCAGAAAGTGGCACTGTACAGATATAAAAAAATGTGAGTACAGGAAATGGTCAAATACAAACGTACTGTAAAATGACTACAGCTGATAGTATACTTAATCCAACCTGTATATTTATTGGTTTTTAAATATAAATAAAAGGTTAATTGGTATTTGCCCAAGTTTCTTTGAAGACTGTGGTGAAGTCCTGGCTCCGCTGAAGTCCACGGGAACGTAGCGCTGAAATCCAAAGGAGCTAAGATTTTACCGAGAAGCCTGCGCTGTACAACGGTTTCTAGAATGCAATAGTCTTCGGTTTTATTGTGAACACTGCCATCAGTTTATTCTTTTAATAATTTAGACAGTATGTCATTTTTACTTTATAAAATGCAGCATTACATCTTGACTCTCTACGTTTTCAACGAGCGATTAAGACCGATTTCAAAGTGCAAAACAAGGATTAACAGAGGATTCACCTTTCCTAGCGCTAAGATGAAAGTCAGATTTTCGAATTTCATGTTCACTAATTTCACCATCATAAACCAGAATAGCTTAATCCAAAATACGATCTCCAAACGACGTGCAATTTTTCTTTCCTTCTGCTCTAAGTTTAAAAAAGAAACATCAAAATACTGTTTGTTGTCCAAGATTTGAACTTATATATACACACACCGTTATTTAACTGAAAACCTAAGCTTGATTTGTATTTTATTGCTTAAATTTAAATAAAATAAGTTACTTTAAAGTACTAAAATCCTGAGGGAATGGAAGTAAAGTAACTTAACTGTTACGATGTATTAAAATGCCTCCCTATGTAATCGACCTCCTTCTCCGATTGCTTTTTAACACAAAGTAAGGCCCCGATCTTGCAAACAAGTATGTGAGCGTCGCTCCTCAGAACAGCTGCACCGAGCCCAGTGGTGCGCAGGAAAAGCCACTTACGCCAGTCTGCAGGATCAAATCTACGTCTTCTGAGCTAGTTTATCCTTTGCCCTAAGACGCCTCTTCAGCACACGGCTGAGGGAAAGGCCTTCGGCATTATGCATCGGCTTGGGTACAAATAAGAAACCGCCCGCGATGCTTCACAATTCCCACTTCTGTTAGTATGGGAATCCAGAGAATAGCGTTTCTTTACCTTTTCAAATATCCTGACTTTCACAAAGTCCCTCTGTCGTCCGATACAAGTTCCTCGAAATGTGCCGTTACTTCTCTCGTGCATATCGCACAGTACGCTAACTTTGATTGTTCTTGTTTTAACACGTCAGTTAAACGGATTAATATACATTTTTAAATAACAGTGATCAGGTTTTTATATTTTGCTTTTAAATTTCAGACCTCAGTAAAACTGAACCTCAGTCTTAAAAATAATGGAAGATTCTGTTAAATTTCAAATACTGTAGTCCTAAACATTTTATAATCCTATCAAATTCAGTAAGCTTAAAATATGATACTTAAAATCAATACTTTTGAGTCTGCAAAATATATATCAAATTTATATTCTAAAACTACTTTGATTTACAACACTAACACCACAAAAAGAATTTTATGATTCAATGACTGTTTTATAGCAGGAGAACCCAGATGTTAGCTTTCATAAAGATTCTCTACTCACCTATCCCTGAAACTTTTCACTCGGCCAAGAGACCGCACCGACTTCAAACAGAAACATGCCGTGTGTGTATATAGACGGATGTGTGTGCACATATAGCGCTATATATATACAAACATATATGCACCCACACAGTGTAACAAACACAGACGTACACAGACACCGACAATCTCCAGGCGGAGTTCTTCTCTTTGTTTTCCTCCTGTCCCCACAGTTCCAAGAATTTTCAGCAGCAAATATATTTCTTTCCACGTGATAAACATAATATCAAGACAGCAAGCCACCGGTGCTTGCAAAGCTAAAAAGGATTAAACGTTTCAGTGCAAATGTAAAATGATGGTACGGCTGTCAAGGTGCAGTTACAAAGAAGGAAACAAATATGATTAAGTACTGTTGCAATATTCTCGAGGATCTGTATTAGTTTGGAGCACCTTGCACTGGCACTTCAAAAGGAAATCTGCACACGTTTAATACACTGGTTTTCATTAAACATTCTTAACAGTGAACACGGCCAGAAAATTACCCATTGTAAATTGGCCAAAAATAAAAAAGAGAGGAAAAAAAGAGGAGACGATGGTTAACATATTAATTTTCCCATTACAACCGCACTAAGCTTTAGAATAATAAGAAGATGAAGAATGAGAATGAAGACCTTTGCACAATACTTTTTCTAAAATGTTCCTTTTGGGACATGTGCACTTGAATGCAGATTCCTCCTGCCTCCCGAAGCGCTTCAGCAGCAGCTCACATCGGGAGAGTGGAGACGGGCAGCTGGGGAGTGGTGCGCCCAGGCGCACTGATTGTTTCTTGGGCAGTTAAAAAGTAGTATCAAATACTTTTTCTGGATTATCTTCTTCCAATTCCTCTTCACTTTGCAGAGGTTTATGATTGGATTTTCCACTGTCAGATGCCAGGGAGGAGGGGGCAGAACTGTGGTCTCCATCTTCGCTGATTTTCCCTTTCATGGCTTCCTGTACGAACTCCAGAATTTCCAAAGGCAGTCTTTTGAATTTGTCTTGATATTCCTGATCAAGTTCCACCTGCAACTACAACAAAAGAGACAAGCTGTCTTCAGGTCTATCTAATGAGACCAGTGCTACAGTATGGGGAACGTACCACACGAGGCAGGGGGGAAATTAGTAACGCCTTTTTGCATGATTCACGAATATATTCCTTTCTTTTTCGTATTAGCGCCACACATCCGATAAGCCTATTGATTTCCATGCAGCCATTGCAAAGCTGAAGGAATGTGCGGTCATTTGTGCGTGGGTACCCAAATCCTTAAAATATATGTGGATTTAACTGTACTGGCGTCCATACTTCCACTGGCTTTCACAAGACCCGATTCAAGTGCAGTATGGATCACGGATAAGCCTTTGAAAGAGCAAGGCCTTTATCAAGCTTCAGGTAGCTAATCACACATTAATCACACCGCAAACATTGCTCTGAGAACAATATAATAACTTCTGCCAGATTTCTTGGGTCGGAGAACCCATTAGGAAAAAGTCAGTTGTCAAAGGGAGTCAAAGAGGGAGGGAAAAAAAGCTGAATTACATTTCTTAGGGCTAGATCATGGAAAGTTACATTATCTGATTAATGCAATATGTGTCTTGGACATTACTGGGGAAAAAGTGTCATATCGTCAACAGGATGCAAAAGGCATGCAGAAAGAAATCTGGCTATCAGTCTTCAGGAAGCTGTGGGCCCTTTCCCAGTATTTATTTGTATAGCCTTTGTTTTCAGTGCCCATATTAGGATCTGCACGATCCGTTATTTTAAAAAACATTAATGTGTATGAAGGTTTCAACTGAAGACAAAGCCAATTTTTTCATCATGACCAATATGAGCACGGCAGGAAGCAAAAGGGGTGAGTTCCAAAGCCAAACCCGCTCCACCCGTCCGTCCATCCATCCAACCATCCGTCCACCCGCCTTCTTAAAAAGAGGGAGTCAGGTTCTGCTAACTGTAGCTGCAGCAGTTTCACAATAGTTTCTTAGGCAATTGTATTTTGAGCTATATGTTTTTCCAGGACGCATAAAGGTGCTATGAATTCTGATCCTTCAGCTCTATGCTTGAGTCTACCCTGTCTAGTTTCAAGTCTCCTTCACCCCATTGCGACGGCTCTCAACAGGTAATACAAATTTTCACTCGAACATTAGGACCTGTACTACTCTTGCCATCCTTGACCTGTCCACAGCATTTGACCTTAGCCCTACCCCTCCCTCTGAGCCCTTCCAATCCCATTCCCCATGCTTCTGTCCCGGTTTTCATCCTGCATCTCCGATTTTATTTTTGTGAGGCCTCTTCTCCTTTCTCCTGATGTGTAAATCGACGTCCTTAGCTCACCCGGTCTAGTTCTACATTCCTTAATTAGACAAATTTTGCAGGTTTTCTTCCTCAAGATCTAAGATCTGGCTTTTTCCTGTTGGTTCTCCTGCTAAAGCTCCTTTCCTGCCTTGTTTCTGGCAATTTTCCTGCTGTTCTGGCCTCAGTTCCCCACCTCGGTGTCACAGTGCTGACAAACACCGAGTCTGAGGCACAAACGGTTGCGTTAAATACACCCTGCCTCTAAAGTATCTATTCGTATCAACTGTTAGACAATCACTACCATGACACCCTTCTTTCATGCGGTACCCTTCTTTTTTTTCTGAACTTCCTTTGTTTTCTGGCTTTATGCCTAGATACAAATTTTTGAAGGGATCCTCCTTTCGTCTCCATTTTGATAACACTTCCAAGAGTACACGTATTGTCAGAGGAACAGTGCCGTACCGCGGTTGGCAGGAAAAACCCGCAAACGATGCTGATCATCCCTCACTGCCCAGCTGACCGCCGGGGCCCTGCCGCCCCAGGAACCCCACGCCTGCTGCCCAGTGAGCTTCTCAACCACCAAGAGGCTACATCTGCACTGGTCTCTACTTCAGAGCGCCGCAGCATCGCAGTCACGTAGGTCATATTGCAAATCCAAAGATTGCGTTCCAGGCAAAAGGTCTGCTGTCACGGTGCAATCATGCTTTTGGTTACAGTTCACTACTAAATACCCGCGCTGCTTAAAAAAACAGGAGGGAGGGAGGGGAAGACGAGTCCTTCTGTTTATTTGTGACGATTACCCAAAGATGCTATCACAGTTAGAGGGAGATTTATGCCAGACGTGGGACAAAACACTCCTTGGGTTCATCCGAAACAGCGGCGATGGCAGAGGCAGGGCACGCCAGCGGGCTCCGAGCACTCTGTGCACCGCGCGCACAAAGTGCCATTGTCTCTCCCTGTTCAGGAGCGTTTGCAGCCGGGCTCTGGGCTGCTGGTGCAGATCCGCAGCAGTGACTGAGCACCCCACAAAGCCAGTTAAAGTTCCTGCAGGGAGAGGCAGCTCTGCATACAATGTTTTTTATAAATCTAGGAATCGTGGGAAAGGCTCTAGAGCACTGGAAAACAAAGTTTTATATAAAAGGGCATGAATTTCTTTATATAGGAGTGTCTGAGCCAGAGACGGACTACCACATTTCCCCACCTCATTTTTGTACATCTTTATTTACAAATTACTGAATTTGTAAATTTTGAGCACCTCAGGTATAGAAAGAGGTATGTAAAATCAAAAGTCAGAGAAAGTCTCCTGGCTCTCAACTTCCTTCAGAACCTTGATTTGCTTAATTAGGTTTAAGAGCAACAGAAATATTTGAAATCCTTCAGAAACGGAACGTTATCTGAACCCAGTGCAACCATAAGCATGTTGTTAGATAGCAGTTGTGTCTAATATTCATCTCCTAAAGTGCCTCCAGTGGATAATCCCCCCTAAGTCGAGCGCTTAATAGAAATGACATTAATCTGGAGCTACCTCTCTCTCTCTCTCCAGTGTCTCCAGAGACAGTCTATATAGATATCTAATCATGAGAAGGTTGAAGTTAGTTGAGAAGGAGCAGACAGTAGACAAGGAGGGTTGATTAAAACTGCAACAGTGTGTAAAAAGTAGCTTTCTTTTTGATTTCAAAGGCACTGGCAGTCCTTCCCCTTGCTCGGCTTCAGACGAGCACCTCGGAGCCCGTTCCCTGACCACCAGGCTATCACACAGGACTCCAGCTGCAATGAAGAGCACAACTGGTGAGCCTCGGCGCAACGCAGCCGTCCCACTGCCAGACCCGACCCCTCACTGAAGTCCTCCTCAGCGAGCCTGGGGCTTGCAAACTCACAACAGTCTCACTGCGAATTGGCTACGTTTCTCCTTCAACCGCCAGCCCCGGGCACAACACTGGCAAGCAGCTGTGGGTGAAGGTTAAAGAAACAAGTTGCCTGCTTAAAACCAGCTGGCTCAAAAAACCCGGCTGTTTTTGTTTTAAAAGCCTCAGTATCCTTCTATTAGACAATGATAACCATATTTGGTGGCTTTGCAGGGACATTACAGTTCATTCACTAATGGAAAGCTGCCCTCCCATTAGTAGCAGTAGTCACGTACGTCTTTTATTTGGCTTGCTGACGGCACGACAAAGTACCATGTCACTGCGTGTGTGTAAGTAAAAACCTCTCTGCACAACCAGCACCCCACCAGACTCCAGCCCAGTGTGGCCTTACCGTTCAGTTTCTGTCCCCTTGGGTTGCTTCCCATCCCAAGTCCACCTACCCCGATTTCTCTGCTCTCTAGCTACTAAACAAGGTGACCTACACTTGCTTTTAGGATCTTGGAGCCAGACAAGGGGGGGAAAATGAGACTGATGATTAGACGGGCAGATCATTATCTGGACCACTGTTCCCATTAACACATAACAACCTTCTTCCTTCTGTTATCTCACTATCTGCCCTCTTATAGATCCTCTGTCCTCTCTTTAACCCCCAACAAAAACGACTTCTTAATGTCACCTCCATGAGGCTTTAGTATCCAACAAGGGATTGGAAACATTAGTTCTCGTTCAGGTAAATCACGCTCTCGTGTACTTTACTTACAGGCAATGAGTTAATATTTTAAAATTTGGAGCCATTATTCAGTGTTTGCAGTGGGGTCCCTGGGGACACGAGATGAATGTGTTAGTCGCTCCTGACGGCTGCAGCCGGAAGCTCTAACTCTTGAATGTATGCTTCTATCTACCTACCCTTTATTTTTCACCCAACAGTGCTACTTAAAAAACATCAGCTGATACTCACATCAGCTTTACAAAATGGGTAGGTATCAGTATTATTATCCCCAAATTACAGAAGGAGAGAAATTAAGCTTAGGTAGGGATCAAAGCTCGGGAGGTGCCATCCTCAGCTACCTCTGGTTTCAAAGGGCTCTCCTCCACTCCGTTTATTTGATCGTTTATCAAACTAGACATACACCAGCACAGGCTTGGAACAGGCTGTGGACCACTGGGCCACCAAGTTGTCCTGCTCAAAGTAACAGTAGATACGGTGAGGCTTTGATTGCGACTGTCCTGCCTCTGTCAGCCGTACCCCACAAGGGCTTCCACAGGGAAGCCGTGCCTGAGGGGCCCCTTTGACTTCAGCCAGCCGTTAGGCAGTGTGGGTGACCGAGGGGCTTGGGCTCGCGCGCCCTCGTGCCCCGGATGAACACTACCGTATCCTTGGAACCTCGACTACAACCAACGCAGCCCCTAGCCTTAGGGACGGAAAATGAGCAGGGCTTTACACGACTGAGCCCGTGCCTCAGGGAGCGGAGCTCCTGGCGGCCAGCCAGCTGCCCAGCTGATCGGCTCGCATTCCCTCTCGATTCAAAGGGCTCTTCGGCATCCTTGGCTACAACTGCTTTCCAAAAAGGGTCATCATTCAGAGAACGGCCTCAGCAACATTCCGTGGAATGTGGGAGGTGAAAATCAATATGGTCATTCAGCTAAAAGCAAGGAAAACGCACTCAGGAAAGGAAACGGATGGCATTATTAAAACTATTTGTGGCATTTATACCTAGCTGTTACTACACCTACCAAAATAACATAGCATAACATAGTGTTAAAATAGTGACCATAGCATTAAAAACAGTAACTGTGATCAATAAAGAATTACAAAAGCAGAAATTGCGGTTTCAGACTATCCTGATCAAGCCCCTGTAGACTTCTGCATACTTGCAATGTGATCTAATGAACTTCTGTTTCTACCAAGAACAAAAATAAAATGATCACATGAAAAACACAACGTGCTGCCAACACGAGTTACCAGGAGGCTGAAGTTCATCACATGAAAAACACAACGTGCTGCCAACACGAGTTACCAGGAGGGCTGAAGTTCACATAGAGCGTTTTGTTTAAAAAACAATTAGAAAATTAAAAAATAAAATAAATGTGTTAAACCCCTTAATCCTTAACTATTCCACATTTACGGTGTTTCATATTATCTTGTTCCTGAGCTTAGGCTTTGAATACTCAGCTCCTCTCCCTTCTCACTACCTGAAATACATCTCATCCCTCTTTCCTGCTGCAGAATCTTTTTTTGTTTTAAATTTCAGGATTGTTTTAATATAACTGGAAAAGCAAACAAGCTGGGCTAATGAGGTATAAGAATCTAATAATGAGCTACCAGAAGTTTCAGATGTAGAGAAAAGTTAAGAGAAGTTCTGCAGCAGCTCAAGGCGTGGGAAGTAGCTATCTGCACAAACAGAAATGGCATCCGGATCTAGGACCTCAGGTGTCAGGAGCAAAGACCTTACTGTGTGCATTAAAAACAACCAGCGGACTAAAACATGGCCCTGTCACACACACAGCAAATTTGGGAATGCACCTGTGGGCTGGTGCTGTTGCCAGCGTCTTGTGAAAGTCTACTGCACCTACCCCACAGCCAGCCTCCGTGAGTCCTCCAGCAGGACTCCATGGCTTGAAGACAAGAGGCGGATACACAGCTGGCCGATACGCAGCACCGCTTCCATCCGACCTCCTCCCCCTCACTTTGGCAGCCCAAGGGAAAGGGAAATTGCAGGGGAAACCATGTCCAACCCATCTCCCTTCCTGCCGCAGCAACACCTTTGAAGCTGTTAATGCGAACATTGCTGCTCCTTCCCGTTGTACCTTAAAAGCGGCGTTTCGGAAGTTAGTAATGAAAGTGTTTTCCAAACGATCTTCCCCTCTCTTCCTTCCCCATACAGCTTGAGATACTGCATGCCTGGCCTGCACAGCGGTGTGACCTCGTAGCATCGTTCTCCTGATGTAAGATCCCATGCCAGAGGCAGTTAGTTATCTGAGGCAAAACCAACCCACTTCCACACGGACTGGGATTCATTCCAGCTCACATGTTTGTTTAAAATATATTTTCAACTCAAAAATAACGGAAGGGTCACCACTTAAAAAGCATCCAAAGAATTAATCTTCAAGCAAAAATGTTTTGGTAAAGTTATGTATGAAATACAACTGGTTACACATTTTGGTGAAAGAAACCCCACCAAAATGCAATTTTGTTGAATCGAAAACATTCATTACGGCCACATTTGTTTTGATTAAGTTCTTCCACTGGAAAATTTGATATGACTCAAAATAAACTTTTTTAAGTCTCAGATTTTCCATTCCACTTGCAATTCTTCTGTAAGGCCACTTTTTTGAGTTTTGTGTTTCTTTTATCCCTCCTTTTAAATCTATCTTAGTTTGCATTATTCATAAATGCTTTGTTTTCCTGGTCACGCTCGTTTTTGCTCTGAATGATGCAGTGAATTATGAGTGAAAAATACTCAACATATCCTGGCTCAACAATCCAGTCTGACGACTAAACAGTTTGGTATCTCCAACAACGCCTGACATTTCCAACAGCAAACTCTTCATTCTCAAGATTTTAAAAAGATTTTAACAATTTTTGTGTTCTGAATCCAAATGTGACAAATTTGTAAGTTGCGTTATTTCCCCTTGAGGCAGAGGGCAGCAAAATAGCACAATAATGACTTTTTTTTTTGGTATTTGGTTATTGTATTTATTCACCAGTTGAAGTGTGATACTAATTTGTATCCATAATTACCGTGGCACTACCCACATGCAGAATAATATTTAATTCCATATAAACAGGCCCTGTTCTTTTTGTTTTACTGATGAGAAACTCAACTGCATTCAGTTCTTCTGTGCAATTTCAGCAGAATGTATTTTGACAAGAGGCAATAACTGGTTACTACACGATTCGTAACAAAAGGGGGACTGCAACCTCTACAGGCTATTTCTGTTTAGCAAAGCTCCCATTTTCCTTTTCACGTGTCATTGGAACTGTTCATTTTCTTAACACCAGCGACAGTGATCTTTTCACCGGTCAGTGAAAGCATATTTCAACAGAAATACTGGTCTGAGATTGTGGCCCCTTTCTCGCTCCTCCCCCGTTTCTCTAAATCTGCTAAAGCTCCAATTACTTATTTTTCTTCCTGCAAATGTTTGACCCATGTCCCTAAAGATAATTTTGAATAGAGGATTTGGGGCTTTTAAGACTGCATCAGACAACAAATATGCATAATGTCAGCGACCTCAATTTAGCTTCCAAAATAGCACATAGAGGACTCCCAGATTAAGGGTACAGAGAGCAAGCAAGCTGCTGTTCTGCTGCTTTTCATTTTCAGAGCTTACTTAATTAGAAAGCCATTCTGGAGGGATACAGCATTAAAAGACGTATGAGGAGCAAGAATTGTTAAAAGCAGATGGAGGCTCAATAACAGAGAGAGTGAAATTGAGGAACAGAGCTCAGGGATCAAGTGATTTATAGGCAGTAATTTTTGTTTAATTGGAAACAGAAGGAGTTTCTTATTAAGGACCATGTTATTCTGTCCACTAAGCAGAGTTCTGCTGGGAAGGCAAAGGAGTAACCGCTGCTTAGTTGTCCTCGCGCCTCATGGCTGCAGTCCCTCTGCAGCACCCAGCGTGCTACGGGGGGGCTGCAGAAGACGGTGACTTGAGGTGAGGATGATGGGTTTGAGGAGAAGCCGGGACTCCTCTGCAGGACCTTTCCAAAAGCGATATACCCACCTCTGCCACCTGGAAGAATGGCCCAAAGAAAGCGGCTGGGAAATGCAGTTTCTTGGGAAGCTGTTTATCCAGGCCTGGGAAAGGAGCTAGCATCTCTCTCTACATGTGCAGAGAGCACCTAAATGCTCTCTTTTTCTTTTTCTCCCAGTGACTGCAAGCAAGTGCAAAAAGGAACGTGCCACCGTGTTAACATTTGGGCTTAACATAGCTACTCACAGACAATATAGCTAAGCATGAAATGAAACTGTTCAGGTACCTGAGGTTTATCTCGTAAGATGCCGGAGTGTGGAATCATTAAAGAAAACCTAAGGGCACTCAGTATCAGAGACGGCGCAGGGAACAGCGTTGCACTAGGTAAACGACAGCCCGTGCGGGAAATGTCTTTACACTGACTGGAGAGCTCCCATTAATGATTCCTGTCCTCAGACCTCAGTCTCGGTGCATGCCCATCACTGCGTTTTCAAATAATGGTTACTTTTCAGACCATGGCAGACAGGAGAGACACCAAATCCAGGACTTTCCTTTCCGCCAGTCCCACCCCACATCCTTTTTCTCCCAGATGAAGCTCCCCTAGTTCTTCACACAAGGTCTAACACACCAAGCCGATATTCCCACAAGGGAATCCATGCTATTCCTGAGACCAGGGGCGCTCGTTCAGGAGTTGCTGCATTTTTGACTGATCCGCTGCTGCCACCCCTGCCTTCCTATGTCAACAGGTTGCACAGTCCACATACTCTCCTTCAGAAATTGCCCCAAGACGGGCTTGAAAAAAAATCACTCTAACACCTGAAGCATGTCACAAGCCAAGGAGTCTAGAAACCGTATACTGAGTTATCTTACCTTATTCATATACTCCCCCTTTGACTTCCCCTGACTGTTATCTTCCCATGTTTCAGCTTTGTGTCTCTTCCTGTTAAAGCGAAGGTGATTTGCTATGCCTCCCTAATGTACAACAAGTCCCCATATAAATGAGTCCTTTAATATCTGCTGTCTCCAGGCATTAGACTGTAACCTTAGGGCCTTCATCAGTCTGTGTCTCCACCTTTATTAACTGCAACCTCAATTAAACCAATGGGACTGCGAAGAAACCTGGGACCTGGGCTCCTAGATTTTAACGCTCTCGTAAAGAAACTCGTATCTTCTTTCTGTATAGTAAACCAACATCTGTTCCAAGAGCTTTTATTATTAAAAAATAAATGTTTGAGTGATGAGATGCCCATCAGTGTTGCCCAGGTTACATGTGTATTATATATACATATGCCTGTACTGTACCTCTGCTGAAAACTTTTGAGTTAGAGAAGCTCCTTACAGCAAAAGCCTGAACTGGTGATCTTTTCCTACCAGCTGTTGTATTATTATTAGTAACGTCAGATCTCTTGCACTTTCTTTAAAGAGAGAGCTTGTACTGAATGCTACAGGAGGATTTTCTTCACAATGACTTTGTTTCCTATTTCTTCATCAGTACAGCAGTTTATTCTCATGCAAAGCCCTGCTCTGTGCCTTGTGAGCTGTATACTTGGAAGCACTCTTCTTTCGGATGCCTATTTTGTGTAATTGTTTCCTTTTGTGGATAAAATGCTTTTTTAAGCTGTCAAGTGTTTTTTTGACGACTCTATAAATACGTGACACATGCGTCTCATGATGCATATGATTAAAGATAATTTGAGCTGGTATGAATGGGAAAAAAATCGCCTCTCCATGAGCATGTATAACATTTTAAGGCTAGATTCTGCTCTTTTTCATTATCACTGGAATAAGTTCGCTTCACTATAAGCAAAAGAGAATCTGCTCAGTTTCAATGCAATAAATCCAGAGAAACTCCACTGAAGTCTCATCTATCATCAGATACTGCCCTTAGTTTATTGGGGTGGATCCAGGATAAATAACTCTGGTGACACAGCTCAAATCGAGCTTCTTAATTGGTCCTTTTACAAAGTGCTGTCCATATTTTGGATACTGTCTTCAAAACAAGCAACTAAAAAAATCAGTGCATCCATTACCTTCTAACAAGTGATTTTTCCACTTCCATGATGCCTCCAAGGCACCCTGTAAACAGGCAGCTGACTGCCCAACAGCACAGGCCTTGGAAGAGTAGCAGTATTGTAGGTCTCAGCTCAAGAGGTCATAACAGTCCCTTGGAAACTCCTTTTAAATGACATCTTGAGGTTATAACAGCAACGATATATTCCAGAAATATTTCAAATCCCGGGTGGACCGGAGAACGCGGGACTCTCAGAGCTGCGCAGCACCACGGCAGCTGAGCAGGATGTCTCCAGGGGACCCTGGAATCCGCGCGGCCACTTTATGTATAATGTGCTTTGCCTAAAAGTGGTGCTGTCCTGCAGAGCGAGAGATTCTGGCTATCTTTGAAAGAGGAGAGAGACAAGAAACGAAAGCTTCAGGTGCTTAAGGTCTCCCGTGTGAGGGCTCAGGCGCTGATGAAGTACAGGTCTGAAAAAAATGTGGTGAAACCTGCACCACAGCTTTTGGATCCTTGCCTAAACTGAACTCCGAATACAGTTTAACAAAGTGTTTTTCAGTCTCTCACATCCACCTTGCTAATAGATAATTATAGTGTCGCCTGTGTCTGATTCTTGGCAGGACATCTCTAACAGGTCCCATCAGTATCGCAGAAAATTCCCTCCGAGCACAGAGACTTCTTCTCAAATATGACAATGAAAAGGAAATAAATAACCTGTTTCTCTGTCTCTCTCTAGTGGCATCACTGTGCTACTCAATGGAAAAGAAACAGAGTCATCCCATGATTACGTCTGGCACCTCCTTTCACCGCTCTGCCCTTCCTACTCAGCCCAGACTCTCAAGCCTGTTTAGACTAATAAGAGCTTCTAACATGTACTGAGGTCTGTGTATCTTGAGACGGCGTGTTTCTTAAGGTACACGCTCACTGTAATTTCCATATCATTGATAACTGTCAGGGAACTGCATGGAGGTCTGGAAGTAAGCCACCATTAGTTCAAAAAAATAATCACACTGATAAAGCCTTATGCCGCACTTTGAAGTTTACCTTGCTCTGACTGTACCTCTTCACATCACAAAGCCTCTGCAAGATGGAGCCTCACTGAAAAGTCTGCTTGGAAAATTACTGAGCAGTCAGTCCTTCTGTTAATATCCTGCTAAAAATGAATGTTTTTAGACTAGAAAGCAAGCACTCTCTGAATAAAGATCAAAGCCTTAGAAGTTTCTTTGAAAATCTTTTCAAGTAGTTGCAGTTCTGTAATCCCTTGTAACCACGAAGACTATTCCAAAGTATTTCCTAACTCATTAACAACATGAATCTGGCTTCCTCTTTACTATTAGCAGAGATGTGCATTGACTCTCCCCAAACGATGAGCCAATTTAGTGACCGACCCATTATTTTCTCACATAACAAGCTAATGAAAGAAATCTATTTAGAACCTGGCAGAAGTTTAACAGCGGAGACAGAGCTACTGTCCCTCATTTTCCATCTTCCACAAATGATGGTTCAGTATTTTGGCCTTTGTACTTCCAAGTGTCAGGAAAGTTTTGAGGCTGAGTTTAACAACGACAAGAAGTTGGGACTCAATTAAAATTTATATATTGATGTATATGTTCATTATTATATAATGAACATCAAATGGAGATGTATCATCACTACTAAGGATACAGAGTCTGATACTGTTTATGTATTACTATTTCATAGAATCATAGAATCATTGAGGTTGGAAAAGACCTCTAAGATCATCGAGTCCAACCGTCAACCCACCACCACCATGCCCACTAAACCATGTCCCTAAGTGCCTCATCTACTCGTCTTTTAAATACCTCCAGGGATGGGGACTCCACCACTCTTCACATCTCTCTACTTCCACCATTATTTCATCCATATACATCCACCACTTCTCGTTGTTTCGTGCTGTACTACACAGCACGCTTTTTTTTTTCTTTTGACTTGAGAAGCAAACTTAGTGTGGAATTTTAACCGCAACTCTTAAAAACTTTATAGCTTAATGTAAAAGTGGCACTGCCCAGAGGTTCAACCTAATTAAAAATAGCCTGAAGGTTTTTTACTTCCTGATACTACAATGAACTTAAAAGGAAAAAATCCTCTTCCTCTTGTCTGTTCTGCTATTACTGGGGATTAAGTAGTACTATGCAATAGGAGGTTCATGAAGCCATCCTCATGATTAAGTTTAAGGGATTAATATTTCAGTTCAGTTGTTTTTTATTTAAACATATTTTCCAAAGGTCATATTAACGCTGACTACTGCAAACTCAGGCAACTCTCTAATTACCCATCAAGTTTAAATGAACCATGCAGACAACTTTATTTCAATGATGTTCAGCAAGCATCCCGTAATGTAAAAATTGACATATAAGGTAACTTCATAAACCTAGATAAACAAGACAAAGCCTATCTCAGTGCTGCGCAGAGTAGCCTGAACTCATGCCTGTTAAAGGGCATAGCCAAAGTTCACTTAAGTCTACAAGACGACAGTGATTGACTTTGATGGGTTTTGGATCTACAGTACTGGAAACCATATAAGCACGGGCACAAACTCACCAGGTCAAATGAAAGAACCACCGGCACAAAATGGCATGAAGTGCGCGCTCCTTCCCAAACAGCGATCTGAAGCTAATCTGACTCACAAAGGAGCAGTGCAAATGCCGTGTTTTGGAGGTTCAGGAGTTTCAACTGTCTTGTCTTAGCAATTTAAGGAAGCTGCAAAGCATGAAAGGGTCTAGGAAATGGGACCAGGTTGCTGCTTAAAATCCAAGCCTCCTTCAACAGACAGGTAGAGATAACAAATTCCCACAGAAAAGGTCAGACGCCATTCTCGTGTCCAGACCTGCTCACCTTTCTCCCTCTTTGCGTACACCCTGATGTGGGTTTCTGTTGAGCACTGGAGCTCCATGAAGAAGGGAAACCTCTGAAGGTGTTTTGCTCTCTTAATGCTTAGTATGGGTGAAGGACTACCACCCTGAGCATGCTACAGCCCAACCAGGCAGCACAGATCCTGAGGTCAGCTCTTCTCAAGTGTGGTGGAATATGTTCAGTGAGTTACGGTGACAGAAAATGTGCGTGTCATAGCACTTGCGTGTTTAAGTCTGCGCTATGGTATGCTTTTCATCTTGCCATGCAGTTGGACATCTTAAAGTCCTCTTGAAGAGATCTCTTAATGATATTGCCAATAGCACAGTTGGGTTTTGTGGTCAGACCATCCTGTTGCTAGGAAAAGGGACATGCAAATTCCCTAGAAGCCAGGAAAATAAGGGATACTACAACTTACAACCACTTCAGTTCCTTTGGTACCTGCCTTCCCCACCAATCTCAGTGGGCCACAGCACGCAGGGGTCACACTGGGGCCTCATCCAGATCTCAAGCCTACTACAGGAAGAGTGAGCTTTTCTATCGACATCAGCATGCGCTGGATTTGGTCCCTGGCTTCTCTCTTTCTGAAGTTAATACAGTTCATCCAAGTTTAGTTCACCAGAGGGTCAAGCCTGAACTGAGATGAATCTCATGGAACTTCACTAAGTCCTTTGCTTTTTTTTCCACTGAGAGGCATGCCATCAAAATGTATAACATGATCTCCTTAGAGCCCTGATTTGTTTTTAATCTGATTTCATTTACATGTATCACTATTGGTAGCTTCTATCTTGGAAAAGTTTTGTACCGTGCAAAAGCTTATTTAAGAAAAAAAAAAACCAATTGGCAGCAGAACAAAACCTCTTTCCATTGTAAGAACTTATCTTTTTAATGCTCTATCAGTGTTTTATTATTACTTCGGTACTTGACACCTTCCAAAAGCATTAAAAAGTTCTTGGGAGGTCTTACAACTTTACAGCGTACTCTGTGGTGTGGTGCCAATTCTGATCACAATCTAGCTGAAGATAAGTTTAATGAACACTAGAAAAATTAATGCCTTTCATAAGCGATCAAGTTCTTTGAGGAAGCAAAAGAATACTTTAAAAACATTGGTTGCTTGGTTTAAAGCTCTATTTAAAATATGTGTAGAGTACCCATTTTTGTTGAGGATAACAGAAATTTATCTTGAATTTTCGGAGTATTCCAAATGATGGTAGGCAAGTATCAGAAATGAATGAGATTACTAATTTGCAAAAAAACCTTTTAGAACAATGACTATAAAATGTCATCTTTTCCCTATCTCATGTAAATGTATTTAGAACTACAGAAATACAAACAAGCATTAGATTTAGTGATGGTGAGTGAATAATTAAGTCATCTGCTACTCTATATAACAGTAAAAAGATTATTCTGAGTTAGTTACAGAAGTTATTCCTAAAAATTTCTTATCGCTTATGTTATTTAAACTTTCTTACATATCAATTAGTTTGAAATAATAAGTCTTTAGGCTATCCATTAATTGCAGCACTGTAGACACGATCTGTATTTAAAATTATGCAATGAAAATTAAGCCGAAGCACCAAGCTGTCTTGGCTAACAAAAAAGGTTTCCTCAGCCCTTCGGATAAAGAAGGAGAGATAATGGGGGCACTGAATTCACAGGAGAACTCTTGCTCAGTTTACTGTTCTCTCTCGTCACATGTTAACACAGACTACCGAAGCCACAAGCCGTTATCCACGTGTTTAATTTGCAGTGTTGCATTTTCAGTGCATTCATTTTCCGATCGTACGGTATGACTGTTTTCAGACAAAAAAGAAAAGAACTCCAGTGATTAATGCAAAGGAAGGACAGCAACACATATAACCTGAAGGACAGCCGATTAAGAAGATTCTGCAACGGGATCATTTACAAATGCAAGGTAAATGTGGACGGGAAATTTAAATAGTTTAGTTAGTCTCTCAGAAGTTAGAGGGAGGCTGGTTGCAGAGGAACATCTGGTCTATACATCAGCAGAAGACACCATTTTTAGTTTCTCTCTCTCCTGCTGGTATGGCTCTAGGCTCTCAGAGAAGGCTTCAACCCACTCTTTTAAGTCTTGCCGTCTTTGCAGAACGGATCTTAGGACAACTGAATTTCTCTTGTCTGGTCATATTTTGCTTCACTGATACACTGAAACTACAGTTTGGCATTTGTACCATTATAGCTGGTTCATGCCGGCCTCTGTCAGAGGCACACAGCATGGACTGCCACATCAGTAGGAGCTGCTGACTGCAGCCGCTGTCCTCAGCAGCAGCGATGATGGGAAGTGGGATTATTTTAAAAAGTGCAGCCATTAACTGATAGGTGTTTTTTCCCAAATCCTCTATGCCTGCAGCATGAACGAGGAGTCAAAGATAACATTCAGCTGATTCAAACAGATCTTGGGAATGGTGCCTTCCTGCCTCAGAAATTAGAAAGAAAGCAGCTGAAATATTCTGTGTGGAAAAGCATGCCTGACGGAGGTAATCATACCTGAGAGTGATGCTTCTTCAAAGTCAGACAAACTGCAGCAGCTCGCTATCTGTCAGTCTTCTCTGCGTGCTACACCAGCAGTTACAGAGCTGTTCCACCTTACTGTCTCCTGTGTCCCACGCTTAATTGTACTTTTAAATAAGAAAAGGCAGAGCATTGGGCAGTCAACTTTCTGTGTGTAATACAGCTCTTTTTATCCTCAGACAACAGCGGTTTACACTTCTCTGCACAAAAAAAAGATATCCCCTTTAACGTTCAGCCTAGCCACTGTGAGATTTCCTCATGTCAGTATCCTGCGCTTGATATGCGACTCTCTTAAAAGACACTAAAAAATGTTCTCTGTTATATGCATGTTTATTAAAGAAGTGCTCTTACTGATATTCATAAATGGTTATAGGAGGGAAACAAGGGTGAATACTGAGTCAAACGTCTTATGACATGTCTGTGTGCTTGTGGATGCATACACTCACAAATGAGGGTCAAAAAGGGAAGGCACCTGATTATTCTTAAGTAAATCAAAATAATGACTTCACTGGCATAAACACGGATTTTGTATAAAAATTCACATTACTGAAATGTTCGTACAAAAGACAGTTTGTTCAGGGAGGACAGGTAGAAAAAGGGTCTTTGGTGAGATATTTATCAAAGATCTTTATTTTTTTTCTGATCTCCAGCATATTGTAAGAGAGGGACCTGCTGAAAGTCTCTGGGTAATGACGGAATTGGACATGAAAATGGACATTGTCGTGGTGGGCACCTGTAACAGATGGTCACACTAAGAAGACTGGGTGGCGAAGCTTGCTTACTTGCCCAGAAAACTTTTCAAAAAGGAATAGAGCAGGGCACAGAATACTTCAGCTTCTTAGCGGGCAACATTCAGATTTACAGTATGTGCTCTCTACTTTATTGGTGATTGGATCAGAAAACAGACACCTATTTCACGTAAAAGGTCTGGACCTGTGAGCAGGCTTATTGTTTTTTCACACTGTATCAATTCCTGCAGCAGCCAAGAGAAAGGATCTTGGCCTATGCAAAATCCTTAATCATGGTTTGTATCACTGAACTAAATCTGCTTATGAGGGAGTCGCAACCGTTAAAGGGCAGCTGATATTACAAGAAGTTAACCCCCGTCTTAAAAAAAAGTCACTTAAAAAGTAAAAAGGCCAAGTTATAATTTAAAAAATTGAATTAATTTTCAACCAATTAGTATTTTCAAGTGTGAGCTGCAGTAGTGTCTGTCTGAATACAAATGGGAATGAAGGGTACTCCAAGCCAAGGGGAGACCTTAACACGGACATGGAATTGGGGAGAAGTTACTGCAGAATGTATTCCATTATGCCACGGAGAGCGTGAGCCCCTGCTCAGAATTACAATGATTCCTTGAGAAAGAGAGTGGCAATGAGTTACCGTTCCCAGGAGCTTCTACAATTTCCATGCTACTTAGCATTACAGGCTCGTACATCTATCATACCTCACCTTCAGCAGCAGCCAAGCTATGCGGTATACGGTGTACTACTAAAAGAACAGGGAAGGATTTAATTGCCACAAAGGCCATCAGTCCTGTCAGGAATAGTGGTTCCTGAAACCCGATCTCTGCTTCGAAAACTGAACCTGCAGAATTTTCAGCAGAAAGGAGCATTTTAAGAGCGGAAATATTACACTGAGATCTCACTGACCTATATAACACCCTGCAGAATAAAACACTGATCCAAACAGGTACTTCTAAATATACTAATATAAATAATCTCAAGAAGGACCACAGATAAGCTATTCTATGTACTAATAGTTTCTAGAAACACTAACCTTCAGTATCAGCAGTTTGTGAAATAATTTGTCCTGTGAGCTCCATGCCATATGTTTTATTCAGGCATTAACACCTACTTTGTGAAAATAAAGCTGTCAGAATGTGAGCTACCACATGCAATATCATTCCCACAGGCCATACAGTAATTAAACATGGAGGCTGACATTGCACCGTGCGGAATTCTGGTTGTGTATAACAGCTATTAAAGGACTTACAAAAATCCAGGTTTAGAAAAAATGCCGGCTTGACTCTAGACAACACCTACATATGGCTGAAGCCCCCCTGAAAAAAATCTATCATGCACTTAAGTGTTCATTTGAAAGAGCTTAAAGGATGAGGAAAGTGTAGCAGTAGCTTTTAGGTCCTCCTTTTTAGAGCTCTCATGAGCCATCCCTACCCGGCCAAAACATCCTAGTGGAAAAGCCATTCTGCATGGAGTAAAAACAGCTGCATGTTCAGAGCAGACTTGTAAGTCTACATTCTCTTTTTCTGTCTCAAAAATTGTATCTTAGGTTTCTGCTGTTGACAAACATAACTGTTAACTAAATGGAAGTTCCTCCTATAGATGACTAACATTTAGTCACTAGTGGATTCAGACAGTTCCTCAATGAAGTTGTAAATTTAGGTAATTTCTCTAGATTTCCGCACAGCTATTATCACAGCTTAGAAGGATTATATGCCTCTCCCGCATAGAAATATTCTCTAAGGTCGTCAGGTTTGTTCAGCCCAAAGCCAGCGGTTTCTTACACGGGAGCGAGAGCTGAGATACTCCTTTATGGCCTGCAGGAAAACTTGACTCTCTCCTTCCGTGCAGCCTGCCCTCCTCCTGTCCAGGTACTTCAAAGCATTTAAACTGCCTTGCCCTGTGGATGCAGCAGTGAGAGTTTAGGGCAGGAAGGGGTGGAAGGAAAAAAAGCTTCCTCCCATCATTCTCACATTTGCTTTGGAGCGAGGCAAACCTTGGGGCGATGGATTTCTTCACCCCAGTTTGGAGCTCCCTGCGTACTCAGTGCTAATCCATTTTGTTTCCCAATTTTCCTGCACGGATAGGGTACACATAATGGTAATTCCACCATACATAGCTTCCCCTAACATCACTCCCTTTACACAGTCCATGAGGCTGAAGTCCTGAGAGTAAGACAAAGCAAAGGAAAGAATAACTCCAGTGGCGTCATAAGTGGTTACATGATGTCACAGGAGGTTCTTCTCCGAGATCTCATTTCCTTCTAACTGTGCAGGGGCAATTGGATTGCCTAGTTCCCCAACATCCTCCCAAGATATCCTAATTTGACCCAGGCAGGTGATAGGAGGTTGGCCTCATATTGTTCAAAGTGTAAGTGATGTATGACAAGAATAGAGTTAAAACGAGTACTTCTGGTTTTTCAGATGTTCACCGAGTTGTTTCAAGGCAGCTCAGCTCTATTCTTATCCTCCCGCTTTTCAGGAAAGGAAGACAGAACATCCCTCAGGAAGAGAAATCAATATTCTTCTGACACTTAAAACACAAACAAAAAAGAAATCCCAGTTTCCCTAGTGAGAAATTGCCAATTTAATTTTGCCATCTTCAGTAAGTCACTCTTTTGAATACTGTCAAGGTGCCAACATATTCATTATGGGCTCTACTTTCTTTTGTCACAACTACTTTGCTCAGGAAACGTACTCTTTTAGTTGCCTTGCCTGTGTCCAAGAGGAAAACAACATTCATGAAATCAAGGCCCCACCTAGCAGTTTTAATCTCTAACCTTACCACAATGAGAGAACTAAACAATATTTAGAATTGTGTTATTTTTAACAAGTGTTTGAAAAAATGATCACTTATTTTGCAACAAGAAAAATGTTAAAATAAACCACAAGCATGTAATGATATGTATAGATACATGAAGAATATGTTGGTGTCCATGTGGGCAGAGACAGGTGATTCACAGCAAAAAAGCCTGACAAATCGAGTTATAGTCACACTTCATAAATCAGTCAAACTTACTTAGCGTTCGCCTTTCAGTAAAGTATAGAAGTCAATCTGTATTGTGCAAGGCACAGATCAAACATACAGACTTGGTTCCTTCTCTCTTGCCAGTACATGTCCGTAGAAGTATACATGGTAAGTATTTAAAAAACAAACAAACAAAAAACCCTAGGCAGGCTGATAAAACAACCTGGGGGGAAAGCACAAGGAACCACCATACTGATGCTGGCCAGGGAGCAGAACAGCGCTCACAGCAAACGTGCGCCTTCACCGCTGCTGAAGGTGCATCGCTGCTAACGCTGGTGCTGGCACCACACAGACTGGAAGAGGAGTAGTCCCCAAAACTGAGCCTTGGTTGTCATTAGGAAGGACTATGAATTATAGAACAACCGTTAAGACCTTGTGCGGGACGGTGAAAAGCCACAGAGGGATGTTCCGTAGCAAGGACGAGCTGCAGCTCTCTCTCGAAGGCTCCTTTTACTCCTGCACACGCGTGCGAGTTGAGCCCAAGGACACTGAAAAGCAAACACTGCCTGCCTGGCAATTAACCAAAATCCTCTGCATCCAGGTAACTGCAGCAGAAAGGCAGGTTTTGTTACCAAATACAGTCCTGAGAAGCCATGGCGGTTCTCTCCTCAAAGACAAGCAAAGCATATCAAAGCATTCCAGAAGAAAGCAGTAGAAGGTGAAATATTAAATAAAAATACAAAGCAAGCAGGATTCACTGATTCAGTGACAAAGGCGTGTGGCTTATTGCTACCCCCTTGACAGTGAAAGCTCAAGACCTGGGCATGACTATATTTACAGGAGGTTTCAGGAAGTTTGCTTACACATAATCATGTCTCCTGGTAGCAGAGATACCCCTGAAATACTTCTTCATTCTATCAGCGTGTTCTAATCATCAGCCTTTCCATAAAGCAATGAAAAAAACTCTTTTACTTTAATCTACTTTCATCTTTCTTCCAGGCTTTGCCTGCCTTTCCCCAGTTGTCTTCTGTTCCCTTCCTCCTCCCTGAAAAACTCACTCTCTTACCTCTAAATCTTCCCCTTTAGGCTTCACTAATCCTGTTTTACTGATTCGCATTCATAAATTCTTTCTCTTTCTCTCCCCAGTTTTTCCTCCTGCTCCGATGCCCTGGTTAATCCTTTCTTTAACCCATACTCTGGCGTCCCAGATGACAAATCCTTAATTTATCTGCTTGGTAAGCTTTATCTTCAGAGGTACCCAGACTTCCTACCTTCAACATCTTTCCCCATCGCACACCTCCACATTCAGATGCTGTCAATTCCTCCCCCCGCATCCTCCCCCCGCATCAATCTTCTTTACCTCTTCAGAGACACATTTCATAGTGCCTGGTTTTCTGATCTGAGAGTACTGCAGCTACTGTGAGCAGAGAACAGAGGATATTCTGATGACCCAAGGGGCTGTGGAAAGAAAGCTTGTATAATCATGCTGTTACAGACAGCCCCTGACCGCTGCACTGAGGTGGGGCAAAAGCAGCAATAAATAAAACAGGCAGGGAGACAATGGGGTGGGGTGTGATTTGAAGAAGCCACAAATTGCTTTCACGGTATAAAAAGGATGTAATGGTCAGCGGCAGCATATGTTATGCATCTAGCAGATAATAATCAGGGCTATAATTGCTCAAAGATTTCAGAAGAACCACCAGGCAGTAAGTCGTGGACGCTCCTGACTTAGTTTTGACATGTAAAATGAAAACAACATTAGCATTACTAGATAAAAAGGGGAACGTTTCACTCACTTTCACTATAGTCTCATATTCCATTTCTACTTCTGTTTTTCCTCTACTTCTTGTTCTTCTATGCTCTTTAAAACAAAACCAAGGATCATTTCAATTTGATGTGATTAACAATTACTCTAAGCTGAAATGACATAATTCTGTGCATTACAGTAAAATAACATCTCTTTAATCTATGCACTTAATGAAAACCAAAAGATTACTTCATGCTTCTGTGTGCTGGCTCATTAATATTTGACTAGGTACATGTTAGCCAGAGAAACCAGTCTATTTATCACAACCTGTCACTCCGTACTGAAAAAGGACAGTATTTCAACTGTGTTATGCGGGAGATCCGGGTTTAGTTGAAGTTGCAGCTTACGCACATCGCAAGAAGTGTCACTTTTTTTCTGGGAGGGGGAAAGCAGCATGTCTCTGAAGGGAAAAATGAGCATCAGCCATGCCACCTGAAGTATGTGCTTGAAGAAATACCTCTGGCCATTGCAGCAGGAAGGCTTTAGACTGCAATCATGCCTAATCCCATGAATTCAGTGCAGTTTGGACGGAAAACCTTCAAGGACATCGCCAAGTGCTTACAAGAATGGTGCTGCTCCTTCACCAGACAGCCTATTCCCTTTGAGTCAGTCTTGCACGAGTGCCTGAGCAGGACAAGGTGTGGGACACGCTGCTGTTGGAGATGTTACTACCGTTCACTCGCCTTCGTCCTGAGTTGGCGTTTACCTCTGGAGCTGAAACTTCTGTTAGATAGTTCAAAAGAGCGGCAGGATCGTCAGATTGTCCCATCTACCTAGAAGACCCTGACATGCTGCAGGCAGCTACGTGCTCCTCAGAGCTGACTCACTGGGATAGCTGTGGTTCATCACATGCCACTCTGATCACCCTGAACTTAAACTCTCTCTCTTGAAGAGGTCTAAGGTCTGGATCAGAGAAGTCCTGAAGGTAATCCAGCAGCAATCAAAAAGACCCAAGTTTTTTAGTTTGTGCCGTTACTAGAAGGTGGCTATAAAATCATAGCCAGGAACTGAAAAAATGGGTGACTTTTTGGTTCTTGCCAAGTGCAGTCTTTAAACAACGTTGCCATGCCATTTTCAAGTGGCTGCAGTATGTTTCATTCTCTGTTGTGTTAAATTATTGTGGCAACTGTCTTGTTTTACTCTAAAGTGAGTGTTATTTCAGTATTAAGCAATTTACTGCTTCATATGGGTAGTAATTGCATGAGTATATTGCTGAACTTGGTTCTGTTTGTAGAAGTTAAAGCACAGCTCTTTTATGATACAGTTGGTGCCACTAAAATCTTGGCACTTCCCACATCGTATACTTTATACTCTATCACGTATCCAAGACAGTATTGTATTTACATTGTCCAGGAGCCAGAGCTGTAATGGCATCCAGTGTAATGTGGTGATACTAGGTGAGAGTCAGCCCTGGAATAGTTGCATGCAAGTTCACTGAGGTAAACTGTATTTTATCTCAGCTGTCAGGTTTGTCACAAATGAAATTGAAAATTGAAACCTTTAAAAAGAAATAGAAACAGACAATAGCACAAAATAAAGCTTCTCGTTTAATATTTAAAGATTAAATAGGTTAATAACTGAAGTAGTACTTTTAAAATGTGTTACAAAACATATCCTCTCGAAGTATTTTCTTAAACTGAATATAATTATGGAGTCACTTCCTCGGTAATGGGTGAAGAAGCAGAACAATACGTTTGAGCACTGTGTCCTCATTTTACTTTCAGGCAGGTTCATAAATGCCTTCTAACTGAGTCACAATGGCAGGCAAAAAAATATAATTAGTTAACAACGTGGCTGGATTTGATTGAAATTCTGTGTAAGGGGACTTATGCCACCTTCTTATATTGTGTTGCAACAAATGAAGGAAACCATTTTATTTATCTTCTCCTTGAACTCTTTCTCACCTTGGTAGCAGCGGGCTGTAAAACTACTGCATTAACACTGACACAAATGGTGTTATAAGATACATGTTGGGTATAAGATGGTCAGGAAATGGGTGCCAGTGATTGTGGTAGCTTGCACCATTTTGTCATGCAAAATGAATCTAAAATATTAGCTGAGGAAGCAGAAGGTGACAGTTTGTAGCAGAAAAAATGTAGCAGCAAGAAGGTGAAATGTAAAGTGAAAAAAGAAAGCTACTTTGTTTTGCATAGTTCCTTATCGCTTCTCCTGATGCACTCCATTTTTCTGTCCCTTTGATCTATATACTTCACTGGTTTTGTGCTCCCACTGACAGACAAATCAGATAAAGTGCCTTACTTAAAACTGGCAATTTTTACAAAATTACATATAAGTTTGCAGCACACAAACATTTTGTTACTGTGGATGTTGGCCTAGTTACTTCAATGAGGCTTGTAACTACTGAAGGCAGGTTAAGATTTGATGAGAAATTCCCTCAAAACCAGTCTTGGAAAACACTGCTAAGCATCCCCTTGCTAAATTCCTTAGTTTGTGCAACATGATTACTTTTCCTTACTTTTGGCACCGGTTTTAGCCAGCCTCCCTGTTAAAGTGCACATCTTGGTTTGTGAAAATGTGTGTCTACCTTGCATGCAGGTGACTGCAGGTATGTATTGACTAGTGCTCACGCGCCAGGACTTGGGTGTGCAAAGTAGGCACGCATTTGCAAACGTGCAGATTTTACCTACCTGGAGGATGAACATCAGGCTCAAAATAAGTAAACATTTCAATAAAAGCAACATCCCAAAATGATAACAAAAACCCCTCTACTTAATCAAACAGGATTTTCCCTTTGATTATTTATCAAAACACAGTCCACTGAAAGTAACAGAGATATCTGGATAGCATGAATTCCACAGTGACAGGAAATTATAAGGTTACAAGATACAACTATTTAGCTGTAAGTAGGGTACACAGCACTCAAAACCTATACTGTTTATAGAGCTTTTAACAATATAGTCGGTGCGCTTGCACCATTAGGATTCTCCCGATCCAAATGACGCTAGTGTAGCAAACGTATATTATATATTATGCACACATATTTACCACAGGGGTGCTCACTAGTTTTGGAGCTCCAGGCATTGTCTTGCAGCATAAGAAAGAGAAAGTCAGAGAGAAACACAGGGATTAAAACAAACACCGAATTTCAAGCTCTTTTCTGTTCTGATGGTCATGACTGTAGTTGTCATAATTACCTGCTCTTTAAAATCCCCAAGCAACTTCTTGATTCTAGTGCGAGAAGTATCTTTCTGTATGTGCAGACATTGCATTAAGCAGCTTTTTGTGAAATCTCTAATGCATAGATAATACAACGCAGAAAATAGGTATACTTTCCCAAATCATAACCACGCAACCAAGTAACTATTGCCTCTATTAGTGCTGAGGCAACATTTTAGAGAAGACACACATGGGAACTAGACTGTAGAAGAACACTAATGACAGGGGGAAGTGTTAAAACGCTATCTGCGACTCAAAGTCAATGTCTACCTAATGCTGGTTTCCCAGCAGCTTTCTGAAGACACCAGACATCAGAAAGTCCAGAAATCAATCCAGTGCAAGTTTAAGCTTTTAAAATACTGAAGTTGCATATATTCTGGTTTATCTGGTGATCCTGAATGTGCCCTCACTTGTGCAAAGGGCCACAAAAAAGGCTGCATTTTATATTTCTGGTTTCTAAGCTGCCATGAAGAGCTGTGGTGTGTTCTCATTCATTGTGACATTCCTATAATGAACTACTGCCACAATTAGTCCAGATTTGTATTCTTGCTAGCACATAGAAATGTGGCACAGAACCTGGTCATTCACCACAATAAATTGTGCTGACCTAAGACCTCCAATCAAATGTTGTTAATATGACTGTATTCTTTACAATAATCTGTTGTGAAGCTTTAAAAATACAGTGAAGGAAAGTGTATTGTATCAGGGAAAAGAAAAAGGGAATGCTGCTTATCGACAAGGGCTGCCTCACAGCACATCATTTAGTTCTCTATATAATTCACACCTCTCCCAGTTTTTCAGCAATTTACATGTGTTGCTGTTGGCTCTGCCTTTGGCAAGCACAGTGTTTTCCGAGACCAGAGCAGCACAAAATCACCATGTTAAAGAAAGAAGAAAAGATTTTAAAAAGCAGTATGAGGGGAAATGGAGGTTTTAAGCAATGGTGCAACCCAAGTGACTTAAGATTTTTAGAAATGAAACATTCATGCCTAGCTCCTTCTCCTGTTTCTGTAGTATATTGCTCTTATCAAAGGTTCAGCTGGCTAAAGGATACCTCTTCACTGGTGGCAATTGGTGGGACATATTTCTGCTGAAACTCTGGCCAGATGACTAAGAAGCAAGCAGTGCTCACTGGCCACTAAACTGGGGCAAAAAAACAAGCCATCTGGAAAACGGTATATACTGTCCATTATTTAATCAATGGACCAAGCAAAAGTGTCTCGGTCTTTATGGAAGAAGCTCTGGCCTAAATTACTAAGCCATGACTCGCTTTCAAAATTTGTTTCCAGCTGTGTTGTAGAGTTCATCTTCAAAATAATGTGCCAGATGTGTTTTACATAAGAGTGTTCTTTATATAGGTATCTACAAACAGAGGATTGAATTGCAAAGCCAAGCAAAAAAGGAAAAGAAAGGATAGAGGGCATGCTTTCCCAGGGGTGTAATCTACAGCAAGGTTGCACAAACAGACACTTAGGACAAAATCTAGCTCATGGCAACACAGAAACAGTACAAAAAACATTTAAGGTAGCAACTTGCAGTCATATTTTGAAAGTTGTGAAATCTTATTATTTTCTCATCTTCCTTGGATCAGAAAAGATCCTCCACATCCCTGTCACAAAGACAACGCACGTGTAGGTTTGCTTATTAATTGATCCGAGACTGACTGTGAAGTAGACAGACGGAGAAAGAAATGCAGGAGGAAGAGAATGGTCCTGGCTTTGATCTCACTAAGTGAAACAGTAAACCCAATTCAGATTAATTCTACTGCGTGCCAGTGAAAATCACTGGTTTAACAACAATGTGAGTGAAACCCATCACTATGCAATTTCACACTTAAGTTACACATACACAATCCAACTGCAGCAAGAATAGTCTTCATACGCACTCCTATTTCTCGTCCTGGGCAAGAAAAGTACATTTCCATTCCTGCTTCCTATTGACTACTTTAGTTACACCCTTTTAAAAAAATCAACTACTATTATGCAACAGCTCCATAAATACCACAAGATTAGGTCAGAATATATATTTTTCAGCTCAAAAAAACCCCAAACAAAACTCCCAAACCTTAATACAAGGTCCAGGCAGAATATCACTGAAATTCTGTAGGTACAAAACATTTTACCTATCACCTTTACTGTATGTAGAATAACATTTATTAGCTTGCAAGCTAGACAAAGATCGAGAGAATGGAATTTATTTCTCAGAAACAGATTTCCATTAACACAATAAATGACCGTTAGATACAAAAAGTCCAATCTGGGACTCTTTTATCCAGAGTTCATGTTGCTCTGGTCAAGCGTGAACAGTTAACGCACTGCAGTAATGAGGCCGACAAGATTCTGTGAGTGTCTCAGAGGATGACTTAAATTGAAAGTCTCAAAGACTTAGTCATTTAGGACCTGGGCTTACTCCACTGAAGTCAATCTGAATTTTGCTATTGATATCAGTCAGAGTACATTAAAAGTTCACTCCTCACTCCATGGATGCATTTGGCAAATTGCCTTCGTCTGAGAGGTAGTCAGGCAACCCCTGTGAATCAACTACTCATCACAAAGAAGTCAAAATTACTTTAAAAATGGAAAGAATGCTAAGGGAGTCAGTATTGTTGTAGCTAATCCAGAACAGCAGGTTGGCGAGGGATTATTTTAGGGTTCATCAGCAGTTATGAAGGAATGCATTCCAATCTGGTCAACTAAAGGGAATGAAAGAATCGAAGAGACTTTGATTACCATTGGGAGTGGGCTAAACAAAGAAAGGAAGCATAGAATTATATTTTATTTCTACTAGGCAGAATGGTTTTTTGTTATTATTCAGTAAGCACTAAAATAACTGAAGTGAAGTCAACACTTCTTTCACTGGCCATGGTGACATGGCCACCAAGAGCTTTAGGAACTACTAACTTCTTTCTTACGTGATCATGAAGCCTTTTTAGCTGTCCTATAATGGTCCCATTACTGTAAAGCTGGATTCTTGCCTGAGTACCAAGGCTCCTATACAGAAAACAATCAGTGTTCACAAAACCTGTTACATCATAGGAGAGTACGAAGCTGTCAAAGACTTTATGCAAGAATCTGCATTACCAAGGACACTTTTCCTCTCCTAAAGACTTACGCTGCCTAGATGACACATTCAAACATTCCTTTGATACAGATTAAGCATCTCAGTATTTCATGTTAAGCAATGCTGAATTCTCCCTCATCCTTTAAAACTCAAGTGTTACGAAGACGTATATATACATATATGTGTAAGAATGTAACAAGGACTGGGAAGGACCTCTGTTCTCTGTGGTGAACCATAAAATTAAGAGAAATCAGCTTAGCTCCACCTTCAAAATAGCTTTCTGTCCGCACAATGCGTAATTTTAAAATAAGGTATATAGTACCCAAAACTGGAACTACTTGTCTGATGCCTAGTTAAGCATCAGCTAACCTAGTTATTTCTGTAAGAACACAGCCTGCAGCAGTATTCTGCAATGGCTCAGTCTTCCCTCTGTCCTTATAGTAAACAGGTCAAAGAGAGTAAAGCCCCAAAGCTTTTCAGTGAAACATACGCGTTGCCTCAATTTAGCAAGTGTACCACGTTATTTGATTGTTTTAAAGTGTAAAGTGTTGATACATGTATTTTGCAAGTAAATTATTTTCAGGGGATGTAAAGGACCAAGTCCTCTGATCTTGATGCTGAGACAGAAGTGGCTTTTCCATAAATGACAGTTAAATTTGGAAGATTGCAAATAAAAAAAAATTCTTCTCCTACCCCAAAACATCATTCTAAATCACACCAGTACATATCCAAAGTGATACCAATAACATCTCTGAAACGATTATGAGCAAATGCCAGTGAAATTGAGATAAGCATCAGGCAAATGGACGTCTCATTGATTCAATGCTTCATACAAATGAAATAGTTTCGTTGTCTTATCTGACAAACTGACTGCCTTTGCAACTTTCCGCAAGTCATTTCACTGCTAAGGTCTCAACTCTCCCATCTGCAAAACTATATGAAATACAAGTCATTAGTCCAAATTTTAATACTGTTAGAATCTGAAAGCAATAGCACAGGCTTGTCTTACAGAGCTAGCGTGATAGCTTAGGCAATTTTAGGTCCTTCTCTGTGTTAAATATAGCAGATTGCATAGCTTTCCCTGCAGCAGCAGATTTATTTCCTAAGAATGTTTAAAATCCAAATCCTTTTCCTAGTGAAGTGTCAGATAAAAGAATCTTTTAAACAAACACCACATCAAGAAAACATAATCTCCCAAAATGTCATTAAACATTAAATAATTGTGAAATAAACAAACAAAAAAGTTGGTTTTTGACAAATTGTTAGTTCCATTTATTTTGTAAGATGTAATATATATGCCAGTTAGTTCTTCAAATGAGTACATGGGGGAAGTCCCTTCTGTCCCAATGCTCCGTACTCTGTGTTAAGCTCATTAGTTTGTGTCTAAGACCAGATTTTCAGCTTCATTCTTTTCGGAAACCAAAGTCAGCCTCAGACAGATAATGTGGCTACTGCTTCTAAACTCAAGATGCCTTAATATCCATTTGCTCAATGGAGAATCCTGCTTATTTTGAACTAATTTAGTACAGCAGTACCTGTTTAAGATCAATTCACAGCAGACTATTTCCTATTTATTGCTAATTAAAATAATGGATTTCCTGCTCCAAACAGCATATAACCCTGAAAAATTAGCTACAAACCCCCAGTGTGTTATTGACTCAGCTGGTGGACCATGTCTAGACTTACCACCTAATTTTGAAGTTCATAAAAACAACTACTCTAAGCAATGACAAAATAGCCGAAGTGAGGTCAGGTGATGAGGGAAAAACAGGAGACACTCGCTGAGATTTGTCTTCTCAACATTATGAAGTGCAGAATGGCTTAACTGTGTTTTTTATCTCCAGCCTGAGGAACCAAGAGCACAGCAGGCTGCAACTCTTTCTTGGCACGTTAAATCTGGGGACCACCCAGCCTTTCTGACTCAATTCCAGCCCTTTCCGGCCTTGAAGAGAATAATACTCTAGTCGTACGCCAAGGGGATATCTGCAGGTGGCATCTGGGTTTGACCTTATCCACCCACACTTTTGTTGTCAGGTTTATACAAAAGTATTTTCAGCTGATCGTGCTGGGTAGATACAGGCCAATTCTTTCACTTCTGGAACACAGTTAAGTCAGGAAAGTACACAAGCATGGGAACAGCTGAGAAAAATGGATATATTGGAGTGGTACTGAATTGAGGAAGATTCCACCCAATGCTTTCAGTACATTGCTCCTGAGCATTCATGTCCCTGAGATTTGAGCCTCTATCTGAACTGCAGAGTTACCAGGAAAGCAGTACGCCCTGGGCTCCGTCATGATACCAAACTTCCAGAGGGTAAGGAGAAGGGCAGTGCAATCCCTGTCTCTTTTCACTAAACCTCATAAACTGAAAGAAGATGCAATTACAGGAAGAGTGTGCATTACTTTTGCTTACCAGTGTATCAACTTTTTTTTCTCCTCCAAAAACCTTTGCCTCATTCCCACTGCAAAAGGCTAAAATCTGCTTAGGCTCATCTTAGGGCTATCTAATCAATCACAGCAGCCTGAACTGCATTTCCACCAAGAAGTTTGAGTTTAGGATGTGTGCTGGTTTTGGCTGGGGTAGAGTTAATTTTCTTCACAGTAGCTGGTATGGGGCTGTGTTTTGGATTGGTGCTGAAAACAGTGCTGATAATAGAGGGATGTTTTAGTTACTGCTGAGCAGTGCTGACACAGAGTCAAGGCCTTTCCTGCTTCTCACCCCACCCCACCAGCGAGGAGGCTGGGGGTGCACGAGAAG
>NW_008795672.1:3334851-3347137 GCF_000699145.1 Aptenodytes forsteri | reverse complement strand
AACTGTCTTTATGTCAACCCACGAGTTTTCTCACTTTTACTCTTCCAATTCTCTCCCCCATCCCACTGCGGGGGGGGAGTAAGCGAGTGGCTGCGTGGGGCTTAGTTGCCAGCTGGGGTTAAACCACGACAGGATGCTATGCCAAAAGTGATGTACAAAGGTAAAAACCCTGAGGAAGCAACCCGGCAGACTTCAGAACAGGCATGTCTTCAGAGCTTTGGCAAATCAGGTGCCGACAAATGTTTCTTTACTTGCATGAAGTCCAGCAAAGCCTTGATGAGACAGAGATACATCTCTTTTAAAGCCTCCTCTAAAGCTTTTATTTTATGTGCTCAGATAAGCTAGTTGCCTGAGCATTGTACATGTGGGTAACTTTAGAATTTAAACTCCAACCAGTAAATGTTATGAAAGATAACATTAACAAATATCAGTCTGGAAGATTTCTAATTCCCAAAAGCTACAGTGATGCTTATCTCTGGGCAGTAACATTCAGAAGCAATTGTAAAAAGATCCAGACCAAGACTGTACCAATTGTGGGCCAGCAGGTAAAATTCTCAAACCAGAAATAAGTGGAAGAACTCTTTAGTCACCAGGCTAAATAGACTGTGATGACTGATGCTAGGCTACTACTATGTTTTAAAATGTTGCATTGAGTCTTACAAGACTTAAAAGGCAAACAAAAAAATCTCAATGCTTTATAAAGCCAGGCCTGAAAATTTACAACTTCTGAAGCAACTGGATTTTAAAAGTGTCCAACTTTGTTACTAGCATTTTCTTTGACACCCCAAAAATACTTATTCGAACAGCTATCCCAGTCTGTCTCATCAATTTCTTAGTGGTTGGATTTTTTTCTTTAAACAGTGCTTGGAGATATTAATCACGTTGCAAAAAATAGAATAGGTATATAATTAATGTAATAATCATGCTGAACGTATATTCACTAGGTTTAATAAGAAAGAAGTACTTCAAGTTGTCTTTCATAATACAAGTGTTTAATTCTTGCTCTAATATTTATATAATTCATTTGGTTGAAAACTATGTTCAGGAAACAACTAGGGCAGGGACTGTCTTTTTGTGAGAGGCCCATGCAGAACCAAGCATTTTAGGGTCTCTGTTCCTGCACTGAGCTATTGCAAATTCATGAACTTTATCATTTCTTGAAGAGATGGAGTCCTACTATATCTGCAAAAATAAAAGGAGGCTAAAGTATTCTTGTCATATTTCAAATTTACTCCGGCTGCAGATTTTTTTCAGAAGGAGGGCTTCAATTCAAATTTATGGATAAATTAAATTGGTGTAGCTAAAGCTATTCCTAGCAATCCTCCTTTTCTCACCTGAAGATTATGCCACTCTTGCAGGCATGGCTGAGCAAATTCTGTATCTGCTTGCTGGATGCTGTAGCTTCAATCAATTAAGTGTATTAATGTAATCTGCTGCCAACTGGAATTTACATTAGCAGGCAGGGCCACAAATAAGGAAGAAAGTTGGGGGTTACTTATCGCACTCAGCTGACTGCAGGGAAGGGTAGGGCAGAAAGCTAAGGTCGGTGTTGGATACAGCTGACTCAGCATACGGTTCTGGAAGGGATCAAAGAATGAGAACCTATACATTGCCTGTGAAGTCTGATCAAACAGCAGCGCTTTCGGTTCCCTTCAACCTCATTTAGCAAGCCAATAAAACCAGCAGTGCTGATACTCTTATGAAAGGGAATTGTGAAGTGACAGCGGGCAACTACCTCCCCTGGGGGCACATCTGAGCTCTGCCAGGAGAAGGGCTGCAACTCCGAAGCTGTTTAAATGACAACTTTCCCGGGGCTCTGAGAGGGGCTGCCTCAGCTGGGGTCAGTTTGGAGGCTGCTCAACAGCACCAACCACTGATGAAATGCAGAAGTAATGGGAAGTGATATGAATGCAAGCAAATATTTGCAATAGCACTTATTTTATCTGCGTTTGTTATGAAAAGAATGCAATCAAATTAATAACGATAAAATGAATATAAACATTAATGCACGTGTTGATATTTAGATGATGAAATGTACTTTTCTTGTTTAGAGGACTAAACTGTTCCTGTTCTTCGAAAGCTTGAAACATTCCTTTGTTTACCTTCATCTTGTTTTCTGATATAACTTATTTATTTATAGTGTGTCAGGGGAGAAAACTAATTTCTAAGGACATTTTCCAATTAACTTTCTTAATTAAAAGAAAAAGTTAGACTCAATTGGTTTGTAAATAGTATTATCTAAACCCACAAAATTCATGGATTCTGGGAAAAGGTTGAGAATACACCTACACAAGTACGATCAGAAATGTTTCCCATCTTCAGTCTCCAGGTGTTACAGATGTTGTCTGGCATTCTGAATGTCTGCTCAGTTTTGCCTGATTTGGAAACAATTTCATTTGCTCCAAAAGTCTCTAACATTACTGGGGAATTATTGTTCCCTTTGGTTTCTGTTAGACAGTGCTATAAGCAAGCGCTTACATGGAAGTATGCACTTAAAACTATTGGCTTTAATGAGTTTTACGTTCCGCTCTGAATATGAATCTGTAACAAGAGTCTCTGCAGAGATCCAACTTCATGAATTTGTGCCAGAATCCAGTAATATCCCAGAAAATGTCTGCTGCTGCACTCAAACATCTGCCATTCAGACTGAGATCTTTAGAAATCAATGTAAGAATTCACAGTTTCAGGAGGGACCATGACTTCATCTTGGGTCCAACGAAATCCTTAATGAAGTTAGTATAATTCTTTCAAATTGTATCTTTGAAATTAAATCAGACTCATGAATAGGAACCTAGAGATCACATTGCTATGTCTGACTTGGTGATCGATTAGAAACAGACACATCCGACCGAATAGTTCACAAGTACTGGAAAAAGATTTAAATCCAATAAAGTGAAAAAAGATGATTGCAAACCACTTAAAGGCACTAAAATTACTTATTTCCCTAGCGCATTTATACCAAGTGAATAACCACACTCTTTGTGGATGCAAGGATATTTCACATCTAAAAATAACTTATGCTGTACACTGATCGCAAATCTAGATATACCCAAGGCAGCCTGTAGTCGTAGGTCAATTCATAATCTTTACGTAAAATAAAAAAGAAAATAAGCTTAAAGCCAAATCAGACGTTATACTTTTCACATGTCCATCGTGGACACAGGCTATGAGTTATTGTAAACTTTCTCTGAGACACGGTAATTTAGATGAACATACTTCTTAACAGTTTCAGTACTAAAACAGATTTTTTCCAATACGTTGAAAAAGTGATCTTCAGTGGACAATAATAACCTGAGATTATGAGAATGTATATTATATTTCAACATTTGCTATTTCTCCTTTCGTAATGCCAGTTGGCTTTCAGCAAGACAAATTCTCATCCTCAAACACATGCAGGTGAGTCAATTGAAAGTAACAACTTCTTACGCCCTCACCTAAATGTTGGCCCGAGACATTCTTTGTTGTGGGCAGTTATAAACATACGGCTAACTCCTGCTCACATCCTGACTGTCTTACAACAGCTTCACACAACTTCTAAGCAGCAGTTTGCTTTGCTTTAGTACTAGAGGAAGAGAAATAAATGTGGTTCGATACATTTACTGTGCAAGAAGAGTAGTTCCCATAAAATGCTTTCAGAAATAATGATAATAACAACAACAACAACAACAACAATAATAAAAAAGCTGGAAACCCCAATAGGCCTAGCCATAACTGGAGAAACCAAATAGCTCTGAATCTTGAAGACAATTAATTCACAGTATGTGAACACACATTTTAAATTAGTGTGTTTGTGTGCAGACAACAGCATTGTATTCTCATTTTGTAGTGGCGTTTTTAACTGCATGAGTCATAACGTGGGGCAGGCAGGCTGAGGAAACCTGATGGCTTCCACGCTTCACCGTGTTTCCTTTGTTTAAGAAGAAAAATGCTTCTTCTGTTCAGGACAATGTATGAGTGAACTTCTTTGCTGTAGGTTTGGCATATGTTAAGTCCACTTTGTAGATAGCACGGAACCTGGAAATCCATAAATCTGCCTTTCCCCTTTTTTGTTTTCCATACAAGGGAAACTCTGACTTCACTGTTAATGCAGTCAACTAGGAAAACTTGTGTAGACCACAAAACTCCTTCGTGGGATTAGTGGTTTCAAAACAGGACTGGGAACCATCAGAACTGGATTCTAATTTTGTCATGCAGACATGTCACTCTGAAAGACGCTTAAGCCAAAGATTTCAAACACTGACACCTGAAGTAAGGCAGCAAAATGCAAAGTTAACTACGCACTCCAGCAAAGCCTTTAATACACGAAAAATGCTGTACTGTTTTGAGTTGGAAACAACACAGGGAAGTTTTATTATATATTGTTTTCCTTTTGGAACTTCCCATTCATTTCAGACCCACATGTTTAAAACTCATGGCCAAATTTGTCTTGATAGTGTCATTTCAACTGAGCTACAAGTATTTTCTATTTGCTGGGTTAAGCTTCAGAGACTTTTAAAAACTGAGTACCTCAAAAGCTAATTTTCCTCAAAAACACATCCTTGGATAATATCTGGAATCTCTCTTTTTAGCAGCAATTGACCATAATGAAGCATTTTCTCTTTTATTTGGTGTCTTCCGCCTCATTTATACCTGCTCTGAATTTCAGTGAATTCTCAGTCATTCACTGAAATGTTAAGTATACACGTAGAGATTAAAGTAATCCCTGATTTGAAACTAAATGTAGCTACCACTGACAAACAGCAGACTACCAAACTGGTAGCGGTGGCCGTAAGTTTTCCTAGAATCAAGAAACCTTACTTTTGGATTTTCCCTTAAAGTATTCTTGTGATTGCAGGTAACCCTCCTGTAGTCTCTGCTCAGTGGACCAATCCTGTTACCAAGGTCACCTTTGCAGAGTTATATTTGCATCCAGCTGACGTTGATTCATGTTGCCAGATGGCTAAGGACAAAGCACAATTGCTCAACACAACGTGTGACCTACTTACACGCCTAACAATCTGCTGTTTAATAGTTCGGAAACGCATGGAGACTTTGATTAAAATTTTAATTTTGTTTCATAGTTAGCCCACATGTGGCATGTACATTTTGCATATCGGATACATCTGTTCCAACAGGGCTGTAGCATGATGCCTCCGACTTCTTTCTAAAACAGGGCATACGAACGTGTAAGTGTCATTTCCTTATTTCCTAAAGGCACTCTCAAAAGTAATTACAAGTTTTTGGTTTACATACGGACAACTAATGAAGAGCCAAACACTCTGATGCTGGCACCACATAAACAAATAATGACGACAGTAATATGTCAGCTCTAGAAAAGAAGAATGGAGACACGATACACACAAAATTCCTGTAGGGTTTCTAATCAAATATATGGAAAGTCATGGGGAAACTCTCCGTCTGTGCTCAAAGTCTCATACATATTTACAAGATAAGTGGGACAACGTAATTTCTGCCTTAACTACACTGTGAAGATATGCAAGAATCTAGATAGAACTCTAAATACCAGAAGTGACATTTGGTCATTGTAGGCCAGATTCCCCAAATTGCTCATGGCTTTAGGAACATCATAATTACCAGACTGAATCAGACCCAAGGCTGGTAAGACTTGCACTCTGCCTCAGCCCTCGGCTGGTACCAGATGCTGTACAAAGGTAAAAGAGCTCTAGAGCAGATGTAGATAAAATAATTCCCACCTTCAAGAAGGCCTTCCTGGTGCTGATCTCTAGTAGTTAAAGACTGACTTATAGTTCTGAAGTTCAAGTTTTAGTAAAGTTTTAGTTCCTTTCCAAGTACTGGTCAACAAGAATTTCAACTCTGAAAATATTTCATTTCTGAAGCGGTCTCCAATCCCATTTTGAATCTACTTAGCTTTGACAGATTTTCAAGGGCTTGGCACCTATAAATGAAGTCAAACTGTCGAAAGTTTTGAATATTCAGCAGCTCCTCTTGTAAAAGTTCACAGCCAGACCCTCAGGAGAGTTTAGCGTGGCGTATGTATTGGCACATATAACTCAATAATTCTTCTAAATGAAAACAGAATGCTTTTTAAAATATAAATTCTCCAGACTATGCAAAAGGAAAGCAGAAACCAAAAAGCCTGCAGAGAAACAAGTCTAACGTTATATTACAGATTGAGGAGGAGGTGATAGCTGAAAATCGTCCCATCACATATTAGTATTATTTATCTGGGGGGAAATGAGAAGGGAAAGCCAAACGCAGGGAGAAGCAGTTGTATCATCATAATGCAGACGGTGCTAATGAGGTGATTATAGAGAACAGTAAATGAAAATAATTGGCAGGACATTGACTAAAATAAATCTTTATCAGTGAACCAAATATTTTGTTATTGAATAAAGATGTGAAGAGTTACACTCAGGATCTATCGTTACATTATTTGGCATTCTCAAGTTCTCCTGGTGAATACTATCTAAAAGTAGACACTAAATCAGGCTGAAGTGTGCTAAACGCAGAAGGGACCACTTCCTGAGAAGTTTTTCTGCAACTTACAGGTCTTGTGAGCCTAATTTTGTCTAGCACCGCAAGTTCTTTCCCTCCCCCCATAGCTCTGCCAGGTTATCTCGCCAACAGAATCACAGGAGGGTGCTTATAGGAACACTTTGACCCGGCTGTGCCCCTGGCGTTTGCCAAATAGCCAGACACGGTGTTGTTTTTACTGAGAAGTTCCCTGTCCCTCTGAGACTTTAAAGATGCCTAGAAAGGACGTTCCAGTTGTGGATGAGAGACAACAGAAATATCTTACAAAAAACCTCCCCAAACAAACAAACAAAAAGATACAAAAAGAGTTTGTACCAATTATTTTCTCTACGTTTATGCTTTATAGAAAAGATTGACCCAGGAAAGCACCATGTCTTAAAAGTTCTGTTACTTTGCCATAACTTAAGTTTTGAGAGAGAAAATAATGCGTGCGTACAGAATCCAAAACAAGTAGCAAAAAATCAGCATTTATGTAATTATTGAGGAAAGCACAATAGTTCTGGAAAAAATAGCAGGCACCCCTTTTTAAAATGAAAAATGAGAGAAATCCCTTTTTCCTTTTTAACCAAAGGAAGCCCAAACCCAAATTTTAAGGGAAATCTTCATGTGTAAGTTTTCACTATCCATAGAACAATCACTTAAATGTAACTTTAAAAATACTTATTAAGTATTCGCAGGAAGTATGATATAATTATTACGATTACTCTGTCATACAAAACACAAGTATCTTTGTCCTGAGTGGTGCATCAGCCTCAGACTCTGGTAAAAGCTGATCCTCATGGCACAGGTCTAGATCCTGTCACTATGTCCATCTGGTGGACCTGATTCCACAGCTTCTGTTCTGCATAAACCTTTTTATACAGACTGTCTTCAATTACAGGCACCAAATGCACAGCAGAAAGCCTGTTTTAGCCAGTGACCCAGTTACAAATTTAAGGTCAACCCACAGCAAAGCTCCCACAGCTTTGCAGAGTCAGAGGTCTGCCCAAAGAACCAGGAGACGACCTGACCTTCATGCAACAACAGTGCTATTTACAAGCACACATTATTATTTTTCTAGTTGCCGGACACCCAATATGCTAATAGAGTGTGGATAACACTTTACTGCATCTGATTAAAACTTGTGTCCGTTAGGGCTGTGCAGTGGAATAACAAACGCATCCCAGTCCTGAAAGCACAGACTAAGTGAATTGAGATAGGCCTCTCTCTGGGCTGCTTAGCAGGGAGCATCCTCCTCCTTTGCTGGGTCTGATTATTTTTCGACTTAAAAGTCGGTGGAGGAGGCAAAGTGTCTGTTTAATTTGCTGTCGTGCGGGAAAGAGGCAAAGGTGTCTGTGACAGTACGCTGTGCTTGGAAATTGTTTGCTCTCGGTACAGCCTGCAGTTTTTAAGCAAGATGCCACAAAAACCAAACATAATTGAAGAGAGGCTCCTTAAAAGGGAACAAAGTAAACAGAGGTGCTTCGTTAGAAGTTACATCCCCTGATCCTGCTTTTGCTGTCAAGTCCACTGATTTTTTTAGTCTTTGGCTGAACTTAAAAATTAATTATCATCTTTCATAGAAAACACGAGTTGTTACGGTTATGTTTACAATACTTCGAAGCAAAAGGGTTTCTTTTGGCAAGACTGTCTTCAAGAAAATAGGTAACTTTAGCAGATATCATACTTGCTTGCTCTTTAGATCCTTCAAACAGTAATTTGCAACTGCTTTGTGTGCACTGTAACTTAATGTTTATGTATGGGCTATGCTGACACATTAACAGGGAACAGCAGCGATGTCTGGAACCGGCCAAGTGCAGTAGGACAGCTTTTGAGGGGTTCTGCCACCCGTTGACAAGATATGGCAGTAAGGGACTCAGGGACACATGTGGAGATGTTGCAGGTGCCCAGCGCCGTGAAAAAGGAAGCCTGCAATGTATGAAGAAATTATGAGTAAAGCTCAAATACTCCCTCACTCCAATTATCACTAGCACACAAAACATCTGTCGGTGTGGTGCCTTGGTTTAGAGAACACAGAGGAGAAAGATAACTCTGTCTGTCGTGATTCCCCAGCAGATACACACTCCTTATGTTCTTTTCAAATTTTGGAGTTATGGAATATTTAAATTTTAATCATGGAGAAAACAAAGGAAGTAGGTGAGATAAAAAATTATTGAATTTAAGGCGTGGAATCATTATTTCAGAATGTTTCAATTTTGTCCCAGTGATTTGTAGGAAATAACGGCAAAACTAAAGTAGCAGACTTGAATTCTTTCTAATAACGATCTTCAGCAAAGCTATGGGAGACTGTTGGCTGATGCAGACAAAACCTTTTATTCTTACAACCCCACCTGCCTTTAAGAGTCAAAACTGGAGTTCCGATTGTGTGTCTTTGCCATGTTCTGCTATATTTGAGTTCAGAATAAAGACAGCAATGATGCTTTGAGATTACTTGATGGGCATTAGACTTTATATTTTAATCACGTTCTCAGAGGCGCAGAGCATGTTAGAAAATATCATTAGTTTTATCACTCAGCTGTGGTTTGAGACAATCACTAAGCAATCACAAAAGGGAGAAATGTCTTAAATAGTATGGAACCGGGGTAAACTAGAAACAGTAATACAATTGAACAGTTTTGTTTGGGTTAGTGCTCTGTTTTGGATTTTTGGAAGAGCTAGATGGATCATATTCTGGATAGCTCTTTATTTAAGGAACAGAGCACACACCATAAATTAGAAAGTATAAATATTTAAAGCTTTGTTGAAAGTGTACACAACCAATCTATTACGGCTGAACTCCTTTTTCTAGGCAATGGCTACAACAGATGTCCTTAAAAGTGATCACTTAGTATAATACTGGCCAAAGACCAAGAGAAACTCTGTTTCCATAATGGTGCACTGGAGAATTCTTTATTTTAAAGTGCCACATGGAATGTCTAAATTAAGTCATCGGAGCAAAAAAATTTATGGTATCCAAAACCTTTGCTTGGGCATGTACTCCATGGCATCACTCTGTTAATCATACTGGAGCTAAACAAGGCTGTTCACCAATTATTAACTCAAATGATCAACTGCTTCAAAGCTGTCAAGCCCGATGTCAGCTCTTTTCAGAACTGCACTCTTGACCACAAGTTTAGATGTGCTTTTAGGGTTATAATGAAGTGTAAGCCAAAAGAAAAAAAAACAGTGCCCAAAGTCCCATAGCCAAGTAGCAGGAATTTGAAACAGTTCCCAATTTGGAAGTGGCTGAGAGTCGAACAAGAACACAATCAAAACCAGTTTCCAGAAGCATGTGCTTGGAGAAGAGTATAGTTCAGTGAGTCTACCAAAAAACCCCCAAAACTAAAGGATAATAAAGGCTGAAGGCAAGTGGGGAAGATCAGCACAGTCTGGAGAGCAGAGTTTTTGCCTCTCTCCAAAGTGGTTACAGAATAAATTCCAGAAGTAAAAAAACACGGTCTGTCTACCACGTATTTTCACCTATGTAAGATTTTTAAGTCATAACCACTACTTTAAGGTTCCTCTCGTTTCGTCTCTCCACTGTCTGTGAAGCTGTTCCCGGGGACTTGAAAGCACTGTGACTGTTTCCCTACAAGTGCGCGTGCCAGGTGGGTTTCACCTTAATCACCCAGCTATAAAACACTTCCCTCCCCTCTCACTCCTTGTCATTTACCATCAGCTGTGATCTGGGGTGACGTATCATCTCTGTGAAACTCTACCCAGGGAAGCAGTTAACACTCATCTTCGTAAGCAAAAGGGAATGACCTTAATTTGTGCCCTCGCACCGCCAGCGAGCAGAGCACGGGAGGCACCTGAGCCGGGTCCCAGCGCTGTCCAATGTACCACCGAGTCTCTGCGCGGCTCCTCGCCGAGCATCTCGCCGTCAGCTATGCCCAGCGACGGCCTTATTCTGCTTGGAAACTGAAACTCTCATTGCTCTCTGAAGATTGTGATCGAGTTGCTAGAGGATGTGCCATTTTACATTGTTATACCCCAGCCTTTCTCTTTGCTTTGTCAGTAAAGCGATGCTGCCTATTCTTCCATGGATGAACAGCAGTGGCGGTTAAAATTTCTCCGAGTTTCTTTTTTCTGAGTTAAAGCTGCTTAAACCACTTTTGGAGGCTAAGCAGATACCGAGCAACAGAAATTCAACTTTTGTTCTTATTGCATTAAAAAGCAAAACAGGAAAACAAAACTTGGATGTATACCTAGTTTTAAGTTGTTCACGCAAGCAAGAAGACAGATGAAATATGACGTATCTTTCGTCTTGACAATAAAACCTACGCTTTCTTACTTCAATAGTCACTCTTCAAATTTCTTAGGTTGAAAATCTTAGTAATTTTTGAAAGGTAATGAGAGAGCTGAAACATCAAAACACTTAGCTGCTCCACGCTAAAGGTATGCAACAGAAACGGCTGTCAGTAAAACTCAGATGTGAACAGATAAAACGTACATCTGTAGCACAAGCCCCTGGCTGGCTGTCAGGATACATATCAATATATCGAAGAGCCTTCTGGGCAAATGGAATAATTCTTCCCATAGTATGTCTCAGAAAAGAGAATCATTTCAGCCGATGGTATGCAATGTAAAATTCACTTCTTGTTTCTGTAGACGAGTGGTTACTAGAATGTCAAATTTCACCCTTTAACAGGGTTGGCTTTAATTTAAGCTCATGATTAAGGTCTGAATTTCTCTTTTAAAATTTTACGTTTTCCAAACAACAGCCCTAAATTAATGAAATGCAAGTGTAAAACAGTTAACCTGAACTTTTATAATTTTCTTGTTTTTTGTTATTAAGTATGTTGTATATAAACATAAACTGAGGAATTCAAACAGAACAGCACTAATTATTATTCCTTTTGATTTGAAGGCATGCAATGTAAGTCATAAATCTTATTTCAACTTTAACTTAAGATGCACCAGTATGTTTGGGGTAATTTAAGCTGCTCTGGAAGAGCATAAAACTCTCGAGCATATTGGCACTGCTTTGTATTGCCAGGCAACGAAACAGCTGAATACGCCTCCCAAATTTCATCTTCCTGCATCTCTAAGCATTCCCTTCCACAACACCACCTACAAAATGTCTATATCCTTGTTCTCTGATACACTTCCTACTGTTTTCTTCCTTCTATTCTTGATGTTTCATTTTCCCTGGAAGCTGAAGAATATATTCTAATAGAACTAATATATTTTTTTAAATGTTTACCTGCCTTCATTTCTTATACAGGATTAAAACCTTAGGCTGCCTGAGCAAAGATGCTGTTGTCTCATTTGCTTGCTGTCCATCCATTTTGAAAGAGAGGAAGTTCCCTGAGGACACGCATTGTGCCTCATTCACCGTCCGAGGGTAGGTATAGGTGGCTATTTAGAAGGAGGATGGCCAGGACCAGAGAGTCTCTGTACCAGACTTCAGTGGGGTTTACGGAAAAGTTTGAAAGTACTTCAATCTAGTGTTGCTAAATTCATTTAGAGATAAATACACAGCTAAGATAAATCACTATTTTGTTTTAAAGAGTGATTTAAAAACCTTCTTTAACAGATCATCTAAAAACCAAGAAGTGTTATTCTAAAAAGATTTGTTTCACAGACAAAAATTAGGCGCAGTAATTTTGAGAAGGACATCCCATATTCGTTTTCACATACGTCAAGGAAGTTTCACGCCTGTCAGAGGCGTTAATCTCAATTCATCCTTCGCTTAAGAAAAGTAATGCCTGTCTCCTTAATTAGAGAGGTTTGAGCCGGTTCTGCTGACACCATTTAAAACCCACACACTCAATAGAATTTTTAATGAAAATACATGTCATAGGTCCTA
>NW_008795672.1:3244709-3334774 GCF_000699145.1 Aptenodytes forsteri | reverse complement strand
CCGAGCTTCTCGCCGTCAGCTATGCCCAGCGACGGCCTTATTCTGCTTGGAAACTGAAACTCTCATTGCTCTCTGAAGATTGTGATCGAGTTGCTAGAGGATGTGCCATTTTACATTGTTATACCCCAGCCTTTCTCTTTGCTTTGTCAGTAAAGCGATGCTGCCTATTCTTCCATGGATGAACAGCAGTGGCGGTTAAAATTTCTCCGAGTTTCTTTTTTCTGAGTTAAAGCTGCTTAAACCACTTTTGGAGGCTAAGCAGATACCGAGCAACAGAAATTCAACTTTTGTTCTTATTGCATTAAAAAGCAAAACAGGAAAACAAAACTTGGATGTATACCTAGTTTTAAGTTGTTCACGCAAGCAAGAAGACAGATGAAATATGACGTATCTTTCGTCTTGACAATAAAACCTACGCTTTCTTACTTCAATAGTCACTCTTCAAATTTCTTAGGTTGAAAATCTTAGTAATTTTTGAAAGGTAATGAGAGAGCTGAAACATCAAAACACTTAGCTGCTCCACGCTAAAGGTATGCAACAGAAACGGCTGTCAGTAAAACTCAGATGTGAACAGATAAAACGTACATCTGTAGCACAAGCCCCTGGCTGGCTGTCAGGATACATATCAATATATCGAAGAGCCTTCTGGGCAAATGGAATAATTCTTCCCATAGTATGTCTCAGAAAAGAGAATCATTTCAGCCGATGGTATGCAATGTAAAATTCACTTCTTGTTTCTGTAGACGAGTGGTTACTAGAATGTCAAATTTCACCCTTTAACAGGGTTGGCTTTAATTTAAGCTCATGATTAAGGTCTGAATTTCTCTTTTAAAATTTTACGTTTTCCAAACAACAGCCCTAAATTAATGAAATGCAAGTGTAAAACAGTTAACCTGAACTTTTATAATTTTCTTGTTTTTTGTTATTAAGTATGTTGTATATAAACATAAACTGAGGAATTCAAACAGAACAGCACTAATTATTATTCCTTTTGATTTGAAGGCATGCAATGTAAGTCATAAATCTTATTTCAACTTTAACTTAAGATGCACCAGTATGTTTGGGGTAATTTAAGCTGCTCTGGAAGAGCATAAAACTCTCGAGCATATTGGCACTGCTTTGTATTGCCAGGCAACGAAACAGCTGAATACGCCTCCCAAATTTCATCTTCCTGCATCTCTAAGCATTCCCTTCCACAACACCACCTACAAAATGTCTATATCCTTGTTCTCTGATACACTTCCTACTGTTTTCTTCCTTCTATTCTTGATGTTTCATTTTCCCTGGAAGCTGAAGAATATATTCTAATAGAACTAATATATTTTTTTAAATGTTTACCTGCCTTCATTTCTTATACAGGATTAAAACCTTAGGCTGCCTGAGCAAAGATGCTGTTGTCTCATTTGCTTGCTGTCCATCCATTTTGAAAGAGAGGAAGTTCCCTGAGGACACGCATTGTGCCTCATTCACCGTCCGAGGGTAGGTATAGGTGGCTATTTAGAAGGAGGATGGCCAGGACCAGAGAGTCTCTGTACCAGACTTCAGTGGGGTTTACGGAAAAGTTTGAAAGTACTTCAATCTAGTGTTGCTAAATTCATTTAGAGATAAATACACAGCTAAGATAAATCACTATTTTGTTTTAAAGAGTGATTTAAAAACCTTCTTTAACAGATCATCTAAAAACCAAGAAGTGTTATTCTAAAAAGATTTGTTTCACAGACAAAAATTCGGCGCAGTAATTTTGAGAAGGACATCCCATATTCGTTTTCACATACGTCAAGGAAGTTTCACGCCTGTCAGAGGCGTTAATCTCAATTCATCCTTCGCTTAAGAAAAGTAATGCCTGTCTCCTTAATTAGAGAGGTTTGAGCCGGTTCTGCTGACACCATTTAAAACCCACACACTCAATAGAATTTTTAATGAAAATACATGTCATAGGTCCTACTGGAATCTCTACGAGTTCTATGTTAATCTTCTCGTAGAGCAGGCATATAAAATGGGTTAGGTGAATTGCTTCCTACCACAATTTCGTTCTCTCAAAGGACTTGAGGACTTGCACAGGTACACAGGTTTCTTGTAGATATCTAAATTCAGATTTAGATACCTCCAGTTTAGAAACCTCCAGTTTTGCACCTATTGCCCTTGAAGTACCTTGCCCTTCAGTTACATCATGGCCCCTTTAATTCATAAATTTTTTTTAGAACTTTAAGACTCATCATTTAATTTAACTCAATTAAAACAGTGCAGGAATGTGGAAAGATAAAAGTCTTGAAAACTGACGAAATGCAACTAGAGCATCCCACTTGGTCAGTTCTTGAATTGTTATTCATCGCATTTGCACAAATCCATACAAAATTAGGAAAAGGTGAAAGGGATGAAGTATTCCCGGGGTAACTGTACTCTTTTGCAGTGCTAGTTAGCGGCAGCATTAAACTTTAACAAATGATCTGCAGAACACACTACACTTCCACATATGTGTAGAGACTGAGACCCAAAAAAACCACGAGGAAGCGAAATATTACCTTTATGCTGAAACTTAATCTGTCTCTAACGATACAACAGTAATTATTTTCAAGAAAGGATGCTGAAAGAATCACTGGTACAGAAAAACCATGCTAAGTAACAATCATTTTCTTCAAAGATGTGCGTGCCTTGATGATGTTTGTCAATGACCCAGTAAAGAGGAACGCCAAAAAAAAAAAAAAAAAAAAAAGAGGATGGCATGATTTCAGCCACTAAATAAAATTAAATAAAACCTTTTAGAAATGCAGAATGGAGTGATTACAGCCCACAGTTGTCTGCTGTTTATGGCACCAGATGCATTTCAAACTATAAAAAGGGTGAATATTCAACAGCCAGCAAGATAGATGGGATAACACTACATGTAGACATCTGGATGTCATTATAGGTAACATTTTCAAAAGGGTGTAACTCACTGAAGTACTTCAAAGATGGCATTTGTGTTTATAATTTTACCTTTATCTATTTAGCAACTCGAAAGGTCTGTATGCTATGATCAATTCATTAGGAAAACGAAGTGCTGTATGTAATCTTCTGACCACATAATGATCTACATGGTGAACTATACACCATACTCTTAAGCACATGGTGTTAAGAAATCAAATTGTCAGTCTAAACAAGCCCAACTACCCAACTATTCTAAAAAAACCCCAACCCCCTTGATTTCATGTGTTGGATGTTTTTAAAGTATAGTAGCCTAAAACAATAAATATGAAAGTTCACTATTATCTCATATATTAAAAAGACAGGATACCAGCTTGAAAGTTATTGCTCTTAATCAGTAATTCATAGTAAAATAACAAAAACTTCCATCTCCAAAGAAATAAAAAAAAAAAGCAATCCACTAATCTTTGTAAAAATAGAAAAGCCAGGAGAAAATTTTGCCACTTATCCAAATCATCTCGTTCTAGCAGCTTTTCATTATTCACATTACTTGTCCTGTGGGCACATCGTGTCTGTCTGAAGTCTTTATTACCGTTATTTGAGAAACTGGTATTGCCTGTACAGATGTCTCCTGGACGGCAAGAAGTACCATCTGCAATAGCCAAGAACACCCCAAAAACTCTTTAAATTTTTCTGCTGCTAAATTGTGACAGAGGCAAAAGCAAGTCACTTAATAGGGCCTGTCTTTTGCAACAATTGAGAGAGGCTATTCAACTGCACATTATCTTGAGTTGCCAAGAGAGTTTGGCAATGAAAAGGTACAAATGGGGGAACAACAAAGAAAAAGTAGAAACTGGGAAAGCCTGACTTCTGGCAGCGGAGAGGAGAAACTGCTTCATCTGATGGGCTAACATCCAGGGAAAGCTCAGGCTGATTCGAGCCCTGCAAACGAGACGGAGGTATACAAAGAGCTTCACTGCTGCATCGTGACTGACTGATGCCTCTAACTGAATGTCCTGAGAAAGTGCAAGCCAGGGACAGAAAATTCTTGAAGAAAATGCATTGGAAAAGAAATGTCTACAGAGCAGGTAAAACAAGGACAAAGGGAACCCGCCACGTTCTGCTTAGTTTGTTCACTTGGTAGCCCCCAAAAAGGGTTACTTTCTCTTCAGGCCGCAAACTGATCCCAAATATTAACATGCAATGCTTCTATGGATTAATGCCATAACTGAACATAGCTCTACAGAAATAATACCCAAATGTCACCCCCAAGGAATTGAATCCTATTTTTTTACTTGTGGATAACAATAACAAAAACCAAAACAACCAAAAAAGCAGCAATTTCAGTGGAATTAAGGAGTCATAGGGAGGTCAAGGACATCATTTCTGTGTGTCTTCCAATATAGTATTCTGCACCAAACAACGAGGGAAGTGCAACACACGTGCAGAGAAGGAAAGAGGGGGGACATGACTAAACGGCGGGTTAAAAGTTGGTTAAGAGGCAGTTAAAAGGTGTGTTAGAAATCTTGTTCCTTTATAAATGAACATGTTTATGCGACAAAGAATGCCTCAAAAGCCTGTATCTAACGGCATATTAAAAACACATATAACTAAAATGGTAGCTGCTGAGTATTTAAAACGTTTTTAAAAGCTATTATGTTAAATGAGTAAGAAATATATAATGTGTAACTGCTGCCTGATATTGCTTTCCTTCCTCCCGAGCTGTGACGGGAAGCCTGACAAGAGCAATACGGTCTATGCTGTGGGACGGCTCCCCTGATAGCTGGTGTCTCAAGAGCCACACTTGTAGTAACTAATGATCCAGTACTGCAGCCTGTACATGCACTCTTATGAAAACTATGTTAAGTTTTACGTATGAAGGACTCAAGTGTGAGTGACAGGCTAAAACAGGAAGAGCATTAATAGCTGCAAATAGGATTGAGAGGGCCAGCTGAGGAATATTGAGGACTCCTCGGTTTATTGGTAGGAAGCTCGTAAGAGGGGAAACTGGAGTATTAAATAAGGGTAATTCGTGGTTCATATGTCACAACAATAGTACATTGCACAGAATATAGGATAGAACAGATGATCCTAACCAAGATAACTTCCTCAGGGAAACATAAATCTAGTAAGGCAATAGATGAAGTGGGATCAATTAATGCTCCGAAGGCAGCTTTTCATATAAAACCAAAGGCCAAGCTGTTACTATTCACATAACATAATACATTTATAATTTTACACACCGTATTATTAAAATTGCATGTTGTCATGGGCTTATGCATGAGACAATAACTTTGCACAGGTATCTGAAGGAGAAACAGAAGCCTTGACCTGAAAAGCCATCATAAAACTTATCGGGGAACACTGCTTTTAGTAGAAGCTGTGCAAAGCCATTTACCATTGGGAAAACAATCAGTAAGTCACCACGGAAAGGATATTCATAAGTGCTCTCTGCATAGTCAGTAACTGTGCAATCAAGACAGACAATAAACTTTTGCACAGGTATCTGAAGGAGAAACAGAAGCCTTGACCTGAAAAGCCATCATAAAACTTATCGGGGAACACTGCTTTTAGTAGAAGCTGTGCAAAGCCATTTACCATTGGGAAAACAATCAGTAAGTCACCACGGAAAGGATATTCATAAGTGCTCTCTGCATAGTCAGTAACCGTGCAATCAAGACAGACAATAAACGCAACAAACCAACACAAGATGTTGGAGAATTTTTTCACAATATGTTACCAACTCTAAATGCAACCATTTTCTGCATTTTTGTGAGCTAGAAAGTAACATGATTTTTTCACGAAACAACAATCTACGAATGAATCTGACTGAAATGGGCTTGGGAAGGGGCTAACTAGACAAGCACTGACGACAGCAGCATTAGCAGTCAAGGTGATCATTACGAAGCTTTTATACTTTGTGTGTAAAGAAGATTAAAAATGTTAGGACACAGCCCTTCAGCAAAAGATAAAAATCAAAGAAAAATGCAGGAGTTCGAATCACTGAAGTATCTCGATGAGCCTGCAAATGTTCTTACACAACTATATGAATAAGCAAGTTATGGTGGATAGACAGTAATTACATAATTAGGGCAGTAAGAAGTCCGGTACATCTTGTCTGCATGAGCAAAAATTGACTGTCAGAATATAGCAGAAAAAAACTCAATGCAGAAACAGAAAATGTGTTTCTTTACTGTAAGTATCAACATAATCAAGAATGTCAAACTATGAAACTATCACTATTAATCTGAACTTTGTTACAAGAAGTTCTTGGTGAAAGAGCTTTCCCTATCTCCCACACCGGATGCGGCAGGTAGGGAGGTCACGGCATCTAGACTGAACTTTGTTACAAGAAGTTCTTGGTGAAAGAGCTTTCCCTATCTCCCACACCGGATGCGGCAGGTAGGGAGGTCACGGCATCTAGATATTCCCAGGAAGCAGGAATGCCAGATTAATAAACACGAAAGCAAATGAAAAATACCATTTCCAATTAGAAAAATGGGAAAGGAAAGTGATTGGAAGGAAGAAAACATTTGTTTTCAAGCTATCAAACTAGGCATTCACAGTAAACAGGAGTGAAAAAATAAACACACGAGAAGCTAGCGTTAGGCAGTATGGTTTATGTAGCTCTAGAGGTACAGATTTATTCCATTAAGAGGAGAGAGTCTACGCATTAATTGGGAAGTCATGCACATAATGAATGCATGATGACATTTTGATGCTTCGCTTGTCTTCTCCCCTGCCAATCCATCTCTCTGGTTTGCAATCTGCCATTATTCACAATGCGTTAATCTTTGGGGTGAGGACATAAATATGTTTCAGCTCTTTCTGTATGAGCGCATTCAGAAACAGGTACTTGCTTAAGCACTGCAAAGACTCTCTCCTTGGAGTGAACAGTCACTGCAGTTTACACAGAGACTGCTGAAAAGAGAATTTATCTAGCAGCTAATTCTCAATGAAACCCTCTTTTCATTACTTTCTCCTATATTTATATCTAATTTGCATTTATATACCCCTTATTATCTAAACACCTCATAATCTCAAATGTGCTTAACCTAACAAATCCCTAACATAATTCAGGAGCATTAGGGAAGTTTTATATAGATAAGCAGGGATGATGGTAATTTATTTTGTCTAACTTAGGCACTGGAGCTAGAAGGTTAGTCTTCTGTTTTCTACGGAGTGAAAGGAAGGAGACGGGCCCTCTGAATTGCTAATCAGCTGCTACCCTGGACATGTTCAAGCACAGGCTCCTTCCTAAGCTGTGAAAAGCATGCGCTGATGTTCAGTGCTGTGTGTGGCCTTCCCTTGGATTGATCAAACCAGATCAATGTGGCATTACACCTTTAACTCCCACCAACTCATTGCCTGAGGTCCCTTTCCTCATGCCATTTTGCTGCGTTTGCTGCCAAGGAAGGCTCCCACTGGGTGGAGAAAATTTTTTCCCCGTTTATTGTCTTTCCAGAAGGGAACCAGAATATTAAGCAGGCAATTTTACAGGACAGAAAAAAACTGGGGCTTGAATCAGACTGTAATTAACAGAAAGGTGATCATGCCAGTTTTAAAATCACTAATATATTTTTATAATAATGACTTTCACGTCCTGCAAGGCTGTGAATAACTGTAACTTAACAGATGCATCCAAAATGTATGTATCAAACTAATCTCTACAAACATAACATATGCATGTTCTTAATATATCTAGTGAGCACGCATGCGTATGCATACATAACCAAATAGTTATCAAATGTTTACTATTAGATATACACAAACACATATATTCATCAATATAAACAAATGGACTATACTGCTCCATGTAAAATTTCCTTATAATTTCCCTCTGACTAAAATTCATACCAGCCGGGAGGGGGTTACTGAGGTTACAGGTAGCAGCCTGACTCACGAGCAATGCTTCGTTTATTAACCTTCAGAAGATGCAGGGTGCAGACAATCTGATCTTCCCTGTAGCAGACCAGGGATCAGATCACAAACCCATGGGCCCATTTGGTACCTCAGAACCGCGGGGCTGGGACACAGTCTGCTCCAACCCAGGAGGAATTTACATAGGTTTAAATGATATGTAGGCTACCTACAGTTACGGTAATGCCTCCTTGTTCCCAGGGCTTTGAAGATGTAAATCTCAGTGCAACTGGCTATCAGATGCATTATAAAATATTACTGTTGTGTTCTGCTGTAGGATATCTGTACATTACTATAAGCATTATATTTGTTCTGTGGTACGTATTTGCAGAGCACGTTTCGCAAAAAGCGAGCGGTTAATATTACCGTATCATAGAAATTAGCTTTCCTGGTTTTATCTCATCTTAATTGAGGTCTGTTTCTGTTGCCAAGCAAGTAGTTTAGTAGGCTTCCTTGATTTATAAATCAAGGGTGCTTGTTTCACTAAAACTGGTGTATAATTGCTTGTCAGCAGTCACCTTTGCTTTAATAAGGAGTGAAGGAAATCAAAAGAAATGTAGACTATTACTGGAAACTGTCTTTGAACAATGACTAGGACTGTGTGAATAGCTGATCAGGACCCAAAGAGAAAAAAATCCCAAACATATAGGGAAGGATTTTGATATAAAAATGTTTAGATTTATTCATGCTGGAAATACAAGCTAAAAAGTTTTCATTTTGTATTCAATGAAATTCAGTCTTTAACCTCAAAACTTTGTTTCTGTTTGGCCCTTTCAAACAAAAGCACAGTAAAGGAGACGGTGTGTGGGCTATTCAGGAGGAAAGGAGGGAAATCCATGCTATGAGCCTTTTATCAGTACTTCTGCGTTCAGGATATTCAGCTTGTGCTCTGCCTAACAAGATTCAATCCCTTTCTGTGCACCAGGAAAACGGCCCAACCACTTTGATATGGGGTGATTTAGGACTGGTAGCTCAGTTTCTCTAGAGCTAGTATCGTTCCTCTACAACTGGAATATTTAAGGGGCCAAAGACCGCCCCAGCCACTTTGATATGGGGTGATTTAGGACCGGTAGCTCAGTGTCTCTAGAGCTAGTACCGTTCCTCTACAACTGGAATATTTAAGGGGCCAAAGAGGGAGAGTGAGGAAAATGATACAGACATGGATGTAAGCGGATCACTTCCCTCTGCCCCACATGACGCTAGTTTGCAAATTCAACTACTAGATGTACTGGACTCACATTCGGGGGGGTATTTAAGGGGCCAAAGAGGGAGAGTGAGGGAAATGATACAGACATGGATGTAAGTGGATCACTTCCCTCTGCCCCACATGACACTAGTTTGCAAATTCAACTTCTAGATGTACTGGACTCACATTTGGGGGAGGAAGGGATATATTATTTACCAAAAAAATCTATTTCCACACCGGTGGGCTGCAGAGCCAAACAGAATGTACCTGTCCTTTAGACTCTCACTCGAGAAATACGTTTGTAGTTAACTAATAGTTTCCTTTGCATTTGCTCCAGCATTTGAAATGTCAAACAATGCATGCAAAACCTGACAAAGTGGGTGGAACACAACAGAGAATCCAGAACAACTGACAAATTATTGGTAATTTCTCAAATTACCTTGACATGCATAGTGCACTGAGTGCAGCGCTGCCCAGCTCCCTGTTGTCATCAGTCCTGTGCTGCTCATGCCCACCTACACGCTGCACGTTCCAGCAGCCCCTCTCCTTATACAAAACCTGCCACTAATCTCCATGTCAGGGACGGCAATTATGACAATTGCTAAGCAAGCCACATCTAATCCTCCATCGGTCCTTGGCCTTGATCTCCAAAGCAAGACTATAATTGCCCGTTTCCTCATCACACGACTGTAACTATACCAGCGGAACATCATCGGTCAGAACTCAAGCAGTAGCCCTAAGGTGCAGCAGCGTATGGGTTGCAGCAACGTACCGGTTGCACGCTGTTGCATAAACCTGGAATCATTAAAATGCTTGTCAGAATAAAGCCCACTGGGCTCACAGCTCACAGACTTCTGAGCGGAGAAGTCAAGATTGCCACTTCGATAGATGCAATTCCATTGCATTTTTTACTGTGTTGGACTAGATATAAAATGAAAATTGTAATAATTGAGAATGAGCCAAGAATCTATACTTCATTTCCCAGTAAAGATCCTTTCATCTATATTTTTCATTTTCTCCCGGAAGACTTCACTAGTTCTCAATCTTGAATCTAAATTCTTTAGGCCCACTATCACATTTTTTTTCTGTTGTCTTCTTCTAGTTTCCGTTAAGGTTTTTTTCATTGCTTTCACTTTAAATATTACTCTTCCTATTACACCAGTTTTGGGGTGCTTATCAACGATTATTTTATCATACATCTTTGGAACTTGTGTATCATATCTTTCATCTGATGGAAGACTTTGGAACATGTTCCACATACACAGTCAAGCTGACACACATGCAGACCACATCACGTCAGCTCTTTAACATCTCTTCCCTTCAGGCTTCTTCTTCAAATGTGTCTTTTAATCTGAAAGAAACGCTATTCCTACAAGTACTTGTAGATACTCCTTGTAATTTAATAGGAGCAAGTGACGGCAAAGAGGAAGAGGGAGGAAAGAGTATAAGAAAAGAAATATAAGTAAAGAAAGTCTAAGAAGGAGTATTAGAAAGAAATGACATACTGTGAAAAGAATGTCAATGCGACATGGAGAAGGACAAGTAGGAGTAGGTAAAACTGAAGAAGTGGGAAAGTGGAGAAGTTTCTCCCAAGTAACAAGCGATAGGACGAGAGGAAATGGCCTCAAGTTGCGCCAGGGGAGGTTTAGATTGGACGTGAGGAAAAATTTCTTTACTGAAAGAGTGGTTAAACATTGGAACAGGCTGCCCAGGGAAGTGGTTGAGTCCCCATCCCTGGAGGTATTTAAAAGACGTGTAGATGAGGCACTTAGGGACATGGTTTAGTGGACATGGTGGTGTTGGGTCAACGGTTGGACTCGATGATCTTAGAGGTCTCTTCCAAACTTAATGATTCTATGATTCTATGAAATAGAAGAAAGGGGGGATGGACACACCAGAAACGAAAGACTGAGAAAACACCTTCTACTATTACCAGTAGGGTGTGGTATGCCTGATAACCCTTTTCTCTTAGTAAATGTCTTCATTCATTTCTGTAAACCAGAGGCTGCACAGTGGATAGAACTGACAGGACTGAGATTTCCTGTCCCATATTCAGTAGGTTTGAAAAGAAAAATTTCCATCACATGAACATCAAAACTCTGATTTTTCTTTCATTTTTTTAGTGGGGAGGGGGGAAGAACTAAAAATTGTCAACTTTCACCATCCTCGTGACCATTTTCCTACAATCTCTGGACCAACTACTCACTTGGAAAAGTCAATGTTACAAGAGTTTAAAATTTTGCCTTGACCACCCTTGAGCCGGGCTCTGTGTCTAACCATCTCTGGATTAGGCTTCCCCTTCCTGGACACATCCACTTATTCCACACAAAGCTTACAAATCTCTAGGACGCCATAAAAGAGATCATTTACAGGTTCATAGCTGTAGTTTACGTGCTTAGTCACACTCCACAATCTCTTGACAAGAACCTCCTTCCATTAAACAGCTGAATAATAGGAAACACTGAGTCACCATAGTCAAACCTATATACTATCATCACCCACAACTAATGTATTTCTTTCGGAAAATGCTGATTTGTTGGAAATGAGTCTCAGGAGAAATTTAATGAAAAGTAATCTTTCCAGGGAACATCTTTCTCACCTATTCCGCTACTAAGGAGGGCTGCCAGACCCTTGAAAGCTGCACCCACGTAGCATGGGAAGTACCTGCTGAAATGTGGCCGAGATGCTGATTTCCCTGTCACCACGGATGGGAGTGCACTTTCTCTCCCTTCTGGATGTACAGGGTTTCTTCCCCTACCAAGCTCAGTACTCTTAAACTGCTGGGAAAGATACTGCGTCTCAAAACAACACTTCTTTGTTGCAGAAATTTTTGTTGTTTCTATAAACAAACACCCCCCCGCCCCAATTAGGATCTTGTTCACGATTCTAAATATAATTTTGAAACTCTCACACTACTTGTGTTATTTGTTACCCTTTCTACTAGTATATTTATCGTCCTGAAGCGTCTCACTGTAAATAAGATAAACTCAGCACCCATCTTGTCATGAGTGTACTATAACAGCAACCTGCACCCTTAACATGTACTGCAATGTGCACTACTACCTCATCTGCAGAAATGCAGTATTATTTTCATGAGTGGCTCTGCTTTGCAGACTGATTCTGCACAAAGACATAAGCACTGTCTTAACAAATGACTTGCATAAGCAAAGCTGTGCATATACCACAATCTTTGCACTGACTTGATTTCTCCGTTCATTAAGGAACATTTTTTCCCCCCATTTCATGCATTTTAAAACATCTCTCTAATGAGTTTACATACTAAGCATTAATATTTCTTTTAACATTTTTCCATTAGCTGTGTCAAACTGAATCTCTTGTCATTTGTCATGTTGCACTGAAGGTCTGATAATTAACAAACATGTTGCTGCTGTTGCTTAATGATGAATGCAGTTGTGTAAGAGCATGTGGTTCTGCCTTTGTGGCAGTTCTTGTTCAATCTGACTCTGACTTAGAGCGATGAACGTGTATAAGATGCTACATAAAGCACCATATTTGAAGCGTGTGTGCGTGCACGCTACCGTGCATTTCATATATACTGTATATACACACACACCATGCGTAATTTAGCTTATGTTTTATAATGTATCATAGAGTACTATACTAGCTCATGAAAAGGTAAAGGAGAGTCAACAGCTTGTTGGTGCCCTCTTCCTCACTTAGATTTAGCATGCAAAACACTCGCCTTTGCAGAATCACAATTATTTTCCTAGCAGGGACTTCTCTCGTCAGGTTTAAATATCGCATAGCCCAAGATAAACATCCTGACACAAAACGTTTGCGGTCCCTGGCCTCTTAAACTTTTTCACACAATTTTCAGTTGTTTTTTCTTCAGAGATAATAATGTTAACACACCAGCTAGTTTCATGCTCTTTTTTTCTCACAGGCAGTTGCTACCTTGCTGGCCACCTGTGCACACTTCGGGAAATTTTTGCTGCGGAAAGCAATAAATGCTGAACCAAAGTGAGCACAGGATTGGGTCGCAGGGGCACAGGTTACTGAGTGACAGCTGGCATTTTGCTTTATCCCTAACAGATGTGCTCTACATTTGAGCAGAGAATGGGATAGCGCAGATGAAAGTGCGTTGAGAGGTTACAGAGAACAGATAAGGGGCCTTTTAATGTTACACTATTCACTCCAGGTTGATATTTTCTTGTCATCCTTATCCATCTGCAGTACACAGAGGAGCATCTTCTGCAGAAACAACGTGCTCTCTCCGGGATGTTATCATCCTGAATTTGACTTTGCAGAAAGAAGCAATATATATATTTTTCACATCCTTTTCCCAGTTTTCTCTTCAATCTATGGTAAAACACACTGCGCTCTTCTCTGCATAGGAAGTTCACTTGTTTTGAGAAGGATTAACTATTCACAAATGTTAAAATCAGAAGTTAGGTCTACTTTAGTAATTTATGTTACAAAGAGAGAAAAGGTAATTTTTACTTTTCGGTGTTTATCACACAGCTGGTCATTTTTATGGCAATTTATGACTTCTTTTTCCTCCCTTTAATTGAGCTGCTTTCTAACTCAAATTAAGCACGTAAGAGAATTAGAGTAACAGTGCAGTATTGTAAAATCAGTTACTGTACAAATGCAAGTAATTTTCTTGCTTTTAACAAGTGGGTTTGTTTGCACATGGTAATGGTGGTCTGAAACAACGGCCCCAACTGCAAGAAAACACGGTCTGCTCTGTCATTTTGATGGATCATCATTGCAGCAGCCCATTATGAATCGAGGACATGCATATTTTTATCTGCATAATGGTAACTAACGACACATTTATAGCTTATTATTCATACCCAGTTGGGCTAACCTGTCCTCCCATCCAACACCTCCATGATATTACAGAAGCCAACAAGGGTGGTAAAGGCATGCAGTTTGCCCTGGAGGAGCAGTATGGATGCCATATACTCTCCGAAAGCTGAAAGAGGACTCTCAGACAGGCACCTCTGCACTGTCCCAAGACTGGACTGTTTTGGGTGCAGCTGTACTTTCTACTGAGGAGAGGAGGGAATCTGGGGACGCTGCCTCTGAATTTGGGTATACGGAGTTACCTGTGCAGTCTCTCCAACCAAGTGGGAGTTTCTGAGCAGTGGGGACCTCTCTCAGTGTTGGGCTGTACCATGCAAAGCTGGACAACTGTGGGGAACAGCTGGGAACGCAGGATGGTCTGAGCTCCGCTTTGGATTTTGTCTTTCTTATATGTGTCAGGAAGGCTAATTACAAAATTAACCACAGTGGGCTGAGACATGAGCCATGTGCTTATCTGAGATTCATTTGTGCAAATTAGAAAAAAATGAGTGAGCTTTCTTTTGTTCAGGAAGAAATCTCAAATTTGTGCCTTTTTTTTTCCCCCCACAGATGGTAGCTGGATTCTGAAATTACTTTTCTTAAAACCCCCCTCTCAGTTCTTATTTATTAGCACGTTATCCAGGAAAATCTCACTAACCTTCACAAATCAAATCTGTCTGCCACATGACCTCCATTATGGACCATACTCTCGCCTTCACTAATATCAGTTTAAATCACCAGCGACGCTGCTAGCTTCATAATGTTCCTTTTGATTTACACTAGTGCAAACTGAAAAAAAGTTTGCCCTTTCAAATAATTTATTTTCCATTTTTTTTGCAGCTCCAGGTCAAGCCCAAGATTTTCTCTGATTTCCAGTAGAATGATCCACGTGAGAAAAATATCACCCTTTCTCAATAAACTCCAATCTAAATTTCTCGCATTTTCCCTCATGTCCTGTTCATTAAAATATTTCTTTATGTTTACATTCTTCCTACAAAGGGCTTGTGACATATTTATTTAAAGGAAGTGACATCGGAATTCATTAAAATAAGCTTTAAAAGCATTTTGCATATTCACACTGGAAATGAGATGTTGTTGATTTGAAAGTTAGTGTTCCCAAGACATATGTGTATGTGCAAGATCAACACTGGAAGGCATTTAATTAACACAATAAATGTCACCTCAAATTGTTAGATGTATCTTTTGTGACCTGATATCCAGTTCTCACACTGTAATATTTATTCTGCTGGAAAAATAAACAATCATTAAAAATGTGGATTTGTGAAGAAAAAAATGTAAACAAGCAAGCAAGCAAGGTCTTAATCGAAAACAATCCTTTGAACATCTTGTTTTTTGGACTGAAGTCTTTTAATCTCAGGCCTAGTGATGAGCTAGTCACTTCACAGAACTTAAGGGAGATTTATTGGCATAAAACTGGCATAGGATAAGGGTCAGTCTATTTCATTTTAACGAGTGAAGTGAGATTATTTACTACTCAATTTACAGGCTGAAAGTGCATTCTGCAGTGTTTATCCATTGGGAAAAACAGAAAAAACTCACACTGTAATATTTATTCTGCTGGAAAAATAAACAATCATTAAAAATGTGGATTTGTGAAGAAAAAAATGTAAACAAGCAAGCAAGCAAGGTCTTAATCGAAAACAATCCTTTGAACATCTTGTTTTTTGGACTGAAGTCTTTTAATCTCAGGCCTAGTGATGAGCTAGTCACTTCACAGAACTTAAGGGAGATTTATTGGCATAAAACTGGCATAGGATAAGGGTCAGTCTATTTCATTTTAACGAGTGAAGTGAGATTATTTACTACTCAATTTACAGGCTGAAAGTGCATTCTGCAGTGTTTATCCATTGGGAGAAACAGAAAAAAGAGACAACCCTAGTTTCCCCCAAAATACTCTGCAACTGGGGACTGCTTAGCAATTCAACTAATAAAACATTTAAAGAAACATCAGGGCTTAAGCTACTCAAAGCTTATTAGATAATTAGGCTGATTGTCACTTAGGACTTGATGCTGAGAGGTGCTGAGCAAAGTGCCAAGATCCTCAAGTGAATAGTCCATGAAAACTGCACTCCCTCAATTTAAATGCAAGCTCTGGTCCAGAAGTGGGAAGATGCCAGATCAAGTCACGGGGAGATTTGGACATCTCAGTCTAGAATATTTTTTTTAAAAAAATATTCCTTTTAAATATTTGTTGTTCACTGAGGCTAAGAAAATGCCATTCATTTCTCCATGCTGTTGCCCATTTAATGAGGCAGAGAAGCATTTTATTATTCCCATCTGATGAATATACAAGCACCAAAACCCAAAGCTGAACAGTGAAACAAACAGTAAATTATTTCAATCCTCTTAATTCTCTGCTTTTTTGGCAGATAATGCCATAAGTCTTTTTAGCCTAGCAGCCACAGATTCAAGAGAGATTTCTTTTTAAACTTTGGAAATGTTTAAACTGAATGAACTAACAGAAGAAATAATTTCTACCTAAACGGGGAGAAAAGAAAAGGAGAACTTTTCAAATACTACAGTGGCTATCAACTCCTTTTTCTCATGTCTTTTTGCAATGAGTCTGAATACTACTTTAGGAGGACAACTTTCCCCCATTCAATCCAAATCCATGCAATGCAAAGTTCCATGAAACTTGGTAAACTAAAATAACCTTATCCTCCAAACTTCTTCCCCGAAATTCTTGAATAGTCGCCTGTGGTTGAACTGGAATGCTTCTGGAAGGGTTTGAATTAAGTGCAGCTAGCCCAAAAGACAGTTTGGCTTCCTACAGAGGTGTAAAGGATAAAAAAGGGGTTGTGGTGGACAGTGCATTGTTGTTGTGAATTATGCAGTGAGCTGAAAGGACACTGGAATAGTCATCAAAGTTCCTATGAGCTGCTCTCTTCCAGATGAGCTAATAGAGTGGCTCTGAGCTCTGAGGTTAACTGAAATCAAATTTAACAGTGCTGTAAAATACATTTGCTGTATCTGACTTGTTTCTAAAGTTAGAGCGGTGATTCTGCTGACCCTATTGTCAGTAACAGCTCCCGTTAACTCAACATGATCTGCATGAAGATGACCATGGAGTTTTACCTAAAGCACATATGGCAACCCGTAACCTTCGCGAAGACCGATGTATTTTTGGATATTCTAAGAAATCAGAAAGCATCGATCAGAAATCTATGAAACCATTCATTGGGTTTTCAAATATCTTCATTTAAATAACACTCAGAAGGAAAGGAGTCATTGTCCAGCACTGTTTCATTAACAGGCTTACATGATATGTGATTGCTTGTAAAAACAGCTAGCCCCGAGAAGAAAGACCTTGGAGGTCCTTTTCAGCCCTATGTAATGGAAAGACGACACTGGAGTTACGAGGGGCTTACTGCTTACTGCTGTAAATGATCAGCATCTCATTAATTTGTTCTGTAACTTGAATATGTATCTTTTTATGTCCCAATAAATGTTCCAGGTACAGTGCTAATATTAATTATTGATTGGATGTGGAAGTGCCGACTCCCATCGGGTACAATTAATAACACATGTCAAACTGCGAGAAAATAAATGTGTGTTCTTTGAAAGTGAGTTAGAATGCGTCAGATGCTTTTATTTTCCATTTTCAAGAACTGATTTATAATCTTAAAAGATTGTTTTCATTATACTTTTTGAGGGGAAAAAGGAATTTTATACCTTAAGGCTGTATTCTCTTCGTTCATTTGAAAGACCACAGAGATGCAACACTTAGAGGAAAGTTTGCGCATCTTATGGCGCCTCTGTAGATCCGTTGCACCTTTTCCCACAGATAAAACCTCACCCTGATTAGTGCCATTTTCCAGGTCTCTGCAGGAGCCCATACCATCTGGCAGGCGTTGTGAACAGTAGAGTAGGTGTGAGCAGAAACATGAACGTGGGCTACAAAATGAGGAACCACATGAGTTACATCTTCCTTCGCAGCTGGGGCTGTAAGAATACGGTCCACTGAAGCCGAAACAGTCCAGTTAACTCGGCTGGGAGCAGAAGCTGACCGCAAGAGCGCAGGAGTCTCAGCTATTATACTGAGATGTAAGTGTAACTCTGACCCATGAGCATGAATAACAGAAGTCTCATTGATTTAAATTAGAGGAGGCTTGGGTCTATTTACTGTAACTGAGTCGATTCTCAGAAAAATAATTAATTCCTTGTCATGTCTCACGTGTATTGATTTTTGTAATTACAATGAAATTGGAGGCAAAGCGCAGGAGTCTCAGCTATTATACTGAGATGTAAGTGTAACTCTGACCCATGAGCATGAATAACAGAAGTCTCATTGATTTAAATTAGAGGAGGCTTGGGTCTATTTACTGTAACTGAGTCGATTCTCAGAAAAATAATTAATTCCTTGTCATGTCTCACGTGTATTGATTTTTGTAATTACAATGAGATTGGAGGCAAGGGGGGGGGAAGGAAATGCACTCGATTTATGTTTAATTTGATGCACAAGCTGTCAAGGACAAAGAAATTGAGATGCAACGACCATGTCCATCCTCGATGCACTCCTCTGTGCTTAGATAACGAGTGCCAGACACGCGCTGTAGTGGAGAATCTAAAATCACACACTGCTCTAACGTACAGAATTCAGTACTGCGGTGTAAAGAGCTGTGTTTCTACAGCAGCCTCCACAGCATGCAGAAGAGATGCCCAAGGGGAAGAAGATAAGGACAGGACAAGCTTAATGTGTATCAATGACTAAGAGGAGGAGACAAAGAATTAGAATGGGGGAGAAAAGAAATACAAGCTGTTGCTGATAATAAAGCTGCCAGTAGATAACGTAAGAAAAAAAAGGAGTGAGAGAAGAGAAAATATACATGGCCTTGCTTGGTAATGATGCTGTTAGGAAAAAGAGAGCAGTAGGAGAGCATTTGAACTTTGTTTCCACTGTGCTTTCACTAAAATGGCAAGTTAGAAATTTTCTGACCTAGAGTCAGTCAGTATTTGACTTCTTAATTAGGTGACGGTCTCCTTTTCCAAACACGTTTGTGGGAGTGGTTGGCCTGTTTCCATACACACACACACAGAGATTTGATGATAATACTCAACTTCTGGTTTCTACAGCATCAGAGATTAGTTTGTCATAAAGATATCCTCATTACGTATACGCAGATACAGTACGACGGTTTGGGCCCATTAAAGCCAATGCCTACTCTGATTTCAGCAGGACCGCAAGAAGCTGAAGAACTATTTCCAATCTTTTGCCTAACAGTATCAGTTCAGGAAGTAAAGTCTCCAACCCTTATATGAGAAAAAAAGCTTTTTGTTACACAATAGCCCTGCAAATGAAAGCTGCAAAACAGTCTCACATCCAAACATTAAAAAGAAATGATATATATGAGGGAGAGGCAGAGTTTAAGGGTGTAAATCAGTTCTGAGTTAAGTACTTTCAGCTAAACACACAATATTTTAAACAAGAAGCAAGCCCTCTGCCTCCAGTACAGGGAACTGATTTGCATCCAGTTTGTGCAGTTTCTAAAAGCTGTTGTCTAAAATGTCAGCACCCTAAAGGAAATTTTCCTCCGGTGACCCACACACACCACAACAAAGAAAGCTGCAAACTAAAACTGTTTTTTTTTAAAAAAAAAAAAACCAACCAACCCCCAAAACTCACTGGTGTGGCAGTCTGTTGGCAGCACTTTGTGAAATGATATTCTTCCTGGCTATGGCAGAGCTCTGTGCACAGCGAACTGTGAGTCAGTAATAAATAACCAAATGACAGTGACTGATGATGGCAAATCTGTCTCCAAAGGAATTATTGGTAAAAATACTAAAAATTCTTTCCCTCTATAAAATTAAACTCTTTGTTGAGGGGTTGAGTTGATACTGCCAGAAAACCCTTTTAACACAGCTAGCATAAATTGTAGTGGGAGTTTGAATATTGAAGCACGAGAGACTAGCTGTTAAAAAAGCTGCCCCTAGAAAGGCTGCTGTTTGCATAAAACACATTGGTTCTTCTCAGCTGGGAAATCACTTGATCCATTTTATATCATACGCCCTGTCACTAAGGAAGCAAATATGGATATGAAATATGAACATGAAGCAAAACATACAAAGAGACTTAATAAAATGAGTAATTATGTTTTGCCTAAATCCTCTCCTGCCAGCAAGAGGCACATACCATCATAAATTCAGCAAAGTCTGCCCATTTCAGTATGTGGGAAAGGAAAAGAAAAACTGCAGCCAGGCCCTGTGAGGCACATTACTGCAGAGGGTTTTCTCAGGAGAAACTGAGAGCACTGACTGAGGAGGGCTGATCACTGCAGGGCTTTAACCGATGGCCAGATGCGGGGGAAGGCAAGGGGTCTGGAGCTGCTCTGTGCCATGACCGAACGCTTGGCACGTGGACAGCTGATGGAAGAGTCTAACGCTACCGGCCCGGCACGACCTTTCAAAACGCAACCCAAGTCCTTAGTGACAAATTTTCAGCGCTTTATGCTACTTCTCAGTAAATCAATAAATTAAAAAAAAAGTAATCAAGAAAAAAAGAAGAAAGGACCCAGACACAGAGAAGTAATCAAGTGCCCAAGTATTTGTGAAAAAACTGTGTTAGAAGTACCAGCAGATTATTCTTTGAAATTCAAAACTCCGGCATTTAAATTCCAGTCTTTTTAGTTCACATGCCTGAGAGGCTGACGATCCTACAGCACCAAATGTAAAACATAACCTTATGTATAGTCTTTACGCCCAGATGCTCACGACATCTAAAAGTTCCAGCTTATTTATGAACATGATTTCATAAAGGTGAGTAGAAAATCAGAAATGCAAACATTTTTATTTTTCCAAACTATTGTAAACTTCTAGCTATTCAGACCTTAGCCTAATTTACTCTCTGGGTATTTCACAGAAATGACATGACAACACTGATTAGCTGACACCCAGTGCTAGAATTCAAGCTGTAATACAAGCACAGAAACATTAGGACTGTGGACACAGACAAGGAATGAAAAGTGAAGCCTAGAACACACATTTGAGCAAGTGCAGAAAAAAATGAAAGCAGACATGACACAATGGGCTGTGAAGTTCCATACTTGGATATGAACTCTGCTGAAAACAAGTCTCCCACCGTACAGAAGACTGATTATATAGTTACCTAGGTCTTCCTACAGGAAAATTGTGTACAAGTGGGGGACTCTGAACCTCCTCTACTGAAGTCAATGGCAAAACTACCACCAGCTTCACTAGGAGCAAGAGTCAGCCTGCAATCTTTAGGATGAAAAACTGTATTTCAGAATATTACATGTAGATGCAGTGCACAACATCAAATAGAGGAAATCCAGCAAGCAACGTAGAATATTAAGCGCTAATATTATGAAAACACTCACTGTTTTCCACAAAAATATATCCTCATCAATTATCACAAATATCTGCGGCAAGCATGCTAAAAAGATATCTCTCCTTCTTTTCAATGTAAACTGTGTTTTGTTTTTGTACTGCTAAAGCACAACAGAGTGAAGGGCACACTCTGCTGGTCAGAAGCACCATTTACACTGAAAGCTTTTTAACAATGTGAGTACTAAAAAATAAATCCCATTATATGACATCTGGACTTGAAGTGGTGCTCCACAGTAGGCTGCTACTTGACGTTTTTTCATCCTGTGTATTAGAGACAACGGCTATGATGCTATGAATGGACTTTCTCATGTTTAAACATCAGCCTACCTGCTGTAAGAACACTTTCTTTCCTGAAGGACATTTTTTAGCAGTATAACATTGTTCAAAAACTCTTTACCTTAGGCTTTTCATCCAGTATTTGTTGACGAATCTCCTTGTGTTTTTCTACAAGTTTTTCCTGTCTTTTACTCTGAGCATCTTCTAGCTGTAAGAAAAGAGCAGAGAATCTTTTTTCAGAGATTGCACATCCTCGCTTTCCCACCTCGTCCCCAACAAATATTTCACCCGTCAAAATTAAAATGTTATCATCAAAACTATGAATAATTCTAATATAAACTTACAGACCATTGTCACAAGCACCCCTGAGCACAACTGCTCTACCAGTTGTGTGTGGACAATGTATCTCAGATTGCACACATGGGATTTGGAATCAGAAATGTCTAAAGGACTTATTGTAGACTTCTAATGCTATTAAAAGCGTAATGCATTTTTAAAAATCATATTATTTTGCTTTAGCTTTTATTGTATGTGCTGTGTGAGATGGACCCTGTTCCCAGAGGAAGAGGATTTGCATCCTAGAGTCCTAAATGAACAGGCTGATAAATTTTGGGCCTCATTTAATAAAGCACTCAGACATGTGTCTGACTCCAACAGGAATTAAACATACTTAATTTGCTAATTCTTTAGGTTGCTTCCTGAATCAAGGCCTCTGCGAGCAAAAGTGGGCCAACTTTTGAACTGAACTCTCTCTGCACTGAAATTAAGAGAAAATTCAATAGCGGCATATGTTTCACAGTGATTTCACACATCAAAATGCTGCAGTGCATACTTTCAGCCCAGTGTAAACCACCTATAGCTTCAGAAAAGCTAACACCTGTGATGAAATTCTTTGACTTGTATTTACAGAGCTCATAGAAGGTTTTTTGCATTTCAGTAACTGTACAAATGTAATTAAGGTTAAAATATACTCTGTAATTAAATGTTTATTGACTTCCAGAGTTCCTTATGCAACCTTTGTATTCATGAGACAGCGAGCCAATTAAAAAAGCTGGTACCTTTTCCATGAATAAACACAGGATATTCAAAGATGAAATCACAACTGTATTAAAATCTGCCCCTCTTAGCACCATCCCCCAAACACTGACTAACAATTAATCAAGATCTGTCTGAAATTCCAGTTTTCCTTTAACTGGAACGTGAAGAGAAGTCTATGCTGCATCTGTTAAAAATTGGCACTTGCAGAATCTTTATACCGAAGCTTAGAATCTGCAGTTTACTATGACCTAAAATATGAAAGCTGACATTTTACCCCCCAAAATGAAAAATAAACATGTGGCCTGACATACCCGTTTTATGTACTGCACCACCTCCTGGATATAGGATCGAATCATTTCAGTCTTCTCTCTGGGGAGAAGCAATCAACAAGTTATTGGAGTCAGTAAGATTACACCAATATATTTTAATCCACCACAACCCCTTACAAAATAAGTAAGGCTATGTTTTGAATGTACGGATCTGCCTACGTAACTTTTATCCGCTTCCCAAGCGTGCCTTTTGTAACAGGCTGCATCTTTATTGTACGAAGGGCTCAGACTTCCCCACGACCTGCCACAGCAAACCCCCTGCTCTTTCACAACGGGCTTTTCCCATAGGGTACTGCCACGTCTTCAAAGTGATGGTGGTGTTCCTTAAGGCCCAAATGTCAGTTGAGGAGAGCGCACGATCATCAGTAGATGCACACTGCCACATTGTGGCACATTACGTAGCGGAGAAACAGTCTCGGGCAGCGAGCAGATACTGCTGGTGACATCGCAGAGACAGTGGCCAAGTTCCCACGAAGAGCAGGGCAGACTCGACTTCGGTCCCCAGCTTTGCTATGTAAACCACACAAAGCTGAACTTGGAGAAAGTACCTGAACTTTAAGTGACTCGGTGAGATAGTTATTAGGTAACCTTTGGTCAAAGGCTGAAGATGAGATCCCCCAAAGGGATAAATGCACGTAAAATAACAATTTGTGGATACCTGAGGTGACCAGATTCAGGACAGTACTCTAAAACCTAATTACCGGAATTTCTGTCTATTCAGGTGGCACTGAACCCACACAATCCCTGGGTGCAATGTAGGAATTAGAAAAATTAAGAAACAATTAATACAATGTATTATCTCTGTGTAATATTCTTTCCCAAATTTGTGTAAAAGCTTTAAATAAACAACAGCCTAGCCTGGATGACGCGAATGGGATTCACCAGAAGGTCTCGCGACTCTCTGTCCTACTGCAAGAATGAGGACAAACTGTGTCACTTGACAGAGGAAAGCTGAGTTTCCTGTGTAGTTCCCATCTCCTCTTTCCCAAGGGCTCTTTGAAAAGCCTGGCAAAGGAAAGCCCTTGGGAAAAATAAAAAAATAAAAAAAAAAAAGGAAAACAAAAAAGAATTTCTACTTGTCTGTTTCTCAGCCTCTCTCACTAGTGTCTCATTAATCTCTCAGCAAATCATTTCCTATTGCAATTGATTTTTACTGCTATAACGTTTTCGTAATGACTAACTACTTTTTTCTAATAGGACTTCCATGCCCTCTGACCAGCTCTAACCATATTAAGTATTTCTCTTTTTTTTCATAACCAATTATTCTCATTTTGTTATCTTTTTTCTAGGATGTTTATTAGAATTATAATATACAGACTCTTAAATTATCTGATGCAGTTTATTCTGTGTGTGTGGCCTTCTTTCAGTGTTACCAAATACACAGATTCTATGTTGAGAGGCTCCAAAACCTTTATAAACCTTTTTACCTGTAGAAAACCAAACATAGTTGTGTCTTTGTTACTTGGTAAAACTCAGATATTCTGAATTTTTCTTTTTTTTTGTTCCTCCTGTATTTTTAACTGTCCTTAAATGTTACTAAAGTAAACACAGGTAACAAGAATATCCCAGCAAACAGTGCAAGATTAAAATGCTCCATTTTCTTTTTGAGCTGCTTGCCAAAACAAATGAAGGAGGACAAACAAAACCTAGATACTGTGCCCTTGGGAAGAATATAATCAACTTGCACAACTACAGTTTGTATTGTCTGGTGGTGCATAAATGAAATTAATATTCCTGTCCCTGGTCACAGAAACTGCACCCTCAGAGCTCAGCTTTCCTCTCGCTTCCACCCAAAGTGACTGCACACTGCATAGCACTTGTCACCGGAGGAGAATCAGTAGCACAGCATCTGAGGGGAATTTATTCACAAAAGTAGAGCAAACCTTCCAGTATGTTGCTGCTATTCCTTCTGGAGAGCAGCTTTAACAGAGTTAAGAAAAGAGAACTCACAAATAAAAACCTAAGTTAAGGTGAAATCAAACCCTGCAGGAACTGAAGGCTCTTATGAGGAGCGGCTGAGGGAACTGGGGTTGTTTAGCCTGGAGAAAAGGAGGCTCAGGGGAGACCTCATCGCTCTCTACAACTCCCTGAAAGGAGGTTGTAGCGAGGGGGGTGTCGGTCTCTTCTCCCAAGTAACAAGCGATAGGAGGAGAGGAAATGGCCTCAAGTTGCGGCAGGGGAGGTTTAGATTGGACACGAGGAAAAATGTCTTTACTGAAAGAGTGGTTAAACATTGGAACAGGCTGCCCAGGGCAGTGGTTGAGTCACCATCCCTGGAGGTATTTAAAAGACGTGTAGATGAGGCACTTAGGGACATGGTTTAGTGGGCATGGTGGTGTTGGGTTGATGGTTGGACTCGATGACCTTAGAGGTCTTTTCCAACCTTAATGATTCTATGATTCTATGAAGCCACTAAGTCTATTTATACTCAGAGGAATAGCGTCTGGATTAACAGCATCTTGGTGAATCACTCCGTCATGCCACTCACAGGCATGTCCCCATACCACACATCAGCACCTTTGCAGCTGACCCAGACTCTCAATGCTCGCAGAACAGGAGATTAGATTAATCCCAGGAAAGTAAATTAGTATCAGCAGAAATAAGGAGGACTCCACTGCTCTGGTAAGGTATTACAGTCTGACTAAAAGCTGCCTTGTATTTAGGGTTGAGACCTTTCTTTGATTTTCCAGTTGTGAAAAATGTAGTGTCATAATGTATAAGGATACGGATCTAGGGATATACTTACTCTTCCATTTGATTTTTATCCTTGGACTTTGCTTCTGTGATCTTCTCCTGCCTCTTCTTGTCCATTTTTTTCTTCAGTTCTTTCTTTTCTCTAAAGCATAAAACATAAAGGCAAGTTCAAAATGTACCTAAACAAAACCCACATGGAGTAGTAATCAATCATAAGGGGAATAGCACCTTACTTTTCACATGTTTCTTTCAGTTTCTTTAGCTGGCTGTTCTGACACTCCTCTGCTACATCTGTCAACTTCTGAATAAGCTAGAAAAAAAATATCCCAAGAAACAAAAATACGTATTTTCAGCTAAACATCATACATGCATCTAAGTTTCCTCAAGAGTCTGTAGCAGACATGAAAGTGTTACACCATTCCCTGATTAATTACCAATGATCAAAAGCCAGTCAACATTCTTATCGGTGTAAATGCATTCTTAACTTGCAGAGTCTAGCCAGACTTGTGTATGTCCAACTTACACAGAAACTACTGCTTCTCTGTACATCAAGGTGATATAGTTTCTGAATATTACATGTAAAACCAAAATATATTTGGCAGATTTTACCTTCGCTAGGAATTAAAATGCCTGTGATAATTCATAAATGGTCACCAACTGAATTTATGCAATATAAATTACAAACTGAATTCCTGTGTCACTGAATATTCAAGGTTTTCTGCGAGTGCTGAAAACATTCCTCTTGCATTGAGCATTATTACATGGAACAGCTTGGATTTCAGGGTGGTCAGGTGGATATTGAAAATTCATGCACGATAGCTAAGGAAGCTAATTATAGATAAGCATAGCCTACATTTTAATCACAGAATGATGGATTCAAAAAAATCTGAGTCGTTGGTTTGAAATCTGCTGCGCAGCGCTGGGTCCAATCTCATTCAGCTCGAAACTGCTAACAAAAAGCCTGCTTGCGGTGGTGATGCTGACGGGAGAGGACACACGGACAGACAGGGCTTGTGTGCAAGTTCAATGAATGGTGAATTAAAGTGAGAAATAGGACCGATTTGGTTTGATCACCCCCTCTAGTTTAAGTCTGAGTCTGTAAATTAATCGTCAGGATGATGAACCAGAGCATGTATAACGCTGCCTTAGCCAGTCTGATCCAGCTTTTCATTCCTTAGATAAAAGAAGAAAGATATTGACAGTAGCTTGTCCTCTAAAAGAAAGACATCAGAAAGAATCTCTTGGCCGCAAAGCAGATTTTAATTGAAATGTTAACTCCTGCACAGCTCAGAGGGAAAACTGCCTGAAGGTTCTGTGCTAAAATATGACTTTATCCTGACACTACCTAACTGGACAATGCTGAAAATGTAAGTTTGCTTTGAGAAATGCCATTTCCATTTTGAAAGGAGAAATGAGTTAGCTTACAATATAAGCTCAACTATGTGGGTCCAAAATGGTTTGTTTTCATAAAAATTAAAATGCCTGAGATGCAGCCAACAACTGTTACTTGAATGTGGGCTCTCTCCCTGCAGCACAGGTAACTGTGTCCATGCACCCACACTGGAGCAGGTCCCGTTGGGTAATGCTGAAGTGAGTCACATACAACCGGTGATAAACAGGGCACCGCCTGGGAACTGCAGCACCATGCTATGATCCATGGGAATGAATTTGTGAAAAGGCCTTGCTGAGCCATATCCATGCATATCACTCCTCTGACCTGCTCTTTTTGGATGGCAGGGTAGAGTAGACAAATCACTTCATCCAACAGTAATGAGGGAAAACATCATATAATAGAAAAAAATCCTGAGAGAGGATTGTCTGGAGTTGAGAAACAGTTTGCGCTCCCATAAAACCCTTTAAAAATGTTCTTTTCTGCCTGAGAGTATCTATCAGCATCAGCTGCCATCTGCCCAAGCTCCTCTATTTCAGCTCAGAGGGCCTATGATCCTGCTGTAGTTGTCAGCCAAACTCCAGCTGTGAAAACACAAGCTGGCTTGGACTGATGGACGCAAAATATTTCTTCACCATATACAGATTATGTCCTGCATCCCCTTAAAGCATTCATCGGCAACAGGAACACTGTTTGGCACACCTCTCTGCCCTGGGGAATGTTTGAATCTCTTTTCATTTATTTATTTTCATGGTGTTTCATTTTGTTTTCCAGCTAATCCTGCCTCCTTGAGTGTTGTACATTTAAAAAAATGGCAGAACAAACTTGGAACATCATCCAAAAGCTGCAATAAACTGAGACTTATGTAACTAGAGGTAAGGACTCTCTGCGTTAGCAGTAGTAATAATCCTGTTGCCTTTCTGCCTTCCATCCAAAGCCTTCCAAGTTGTTGGAAACATTAGTGACAAAGTGACACAACAGCCCCTTGAAGTTGCAGCAGACCACAGGGAAAAATCAAGCTCTGAAATGGACTCCAAGTAAGAGGAAGTCCCACTTAATTATAATGTCATGCTGCTTTCATTGCTCACCCTGAGATCGCTAAAGAAAAGCAGACAACGTAACAAACGTACCAGCTTAATGTGCTCTCGTTTCTGGTACTTTTCACTGTAATACTGCTCCTGTCGGAGATTTAGCAGCTGCTGTTGTTGCTTCTCCTTCAGCTCAACTAGCTTCTGGGTCATTTCAGAGTCGAGCGCAGCTAATTCCTGTTCGATAGTTGAAGAACTGTGGTCTGGGCTGCCCGTTTCAGATCTGCAAAGAGACATACACACCCCAGCAAGGTCTAAGCCACTAGGCATGTACACTCTGCCCCTTATTTAAACCTTGTTTTCAAGGCAGCTGGTTATATGTAGCCCATTAAGAAGTTTCTCAGCACCACATATAGGGCCAGAAGATGATTTTAGCTCTAGTAAGTCCAATAATTTCATCTTTTAGGAAAAAAAAAGCATTAACAGTTTAATAATGGGATGGCTATTGCTTTTAAACCTCATTTTACTAACCCACCATGGTGGTGTGAACCGGACTTAGTATAAATGAGCTATAAATGCAACTGCCAAGATTTCCCATAAACAGATGCCCATGGAACTTGTCTATCCACCTCCAGATGTGTAACTTGAACTTCAAAGCTGCAAAGTCCTCAGCAGAAATGGTGAATGCTAAGTATTTTGAAAACCGAGTCATTCTTGCATACACTTAGCGATAAATCTAAGAGCATAACTTTACATCTGCATTTATAAAATGCTTAAAACGGTAGGAACATCCCTTTATTTGGCATTTTCTCCCCCCTTCAGGAAATGCCATGCATGGCACACACAGCGGAAAGTGCTCCATGGACTGGTGACTTTAGAAGGCAAGTTAACACCCCAGTGGGGAGTAAACCTCAGAAAGGCAGCACATAGGAGCAAAGGAAAAACATAATGAGGAAGCTAAAAAGCAACGCTAAGGAACAGTTTTGTTTTGGTTTTTTTTTCTTTCTTAAGACAGAAGGAAGGATAGATGTAATTGTAAAAGGAGACATGACATGACAACACTAAAGTGCTCAAGGGAAAAATAAGCAACAAAAGCAGTATCATTCTCAGGCCAGCAGTAAACTAAACCCAAGAAAAACATTAAAAAAAAAAATTATGCCGTCTCCTTGCTCTGCGTGTTTACTGACTGCTGTAGTGAGGTGTTAAATCAGTTGCCAAAAAAAAAATTATGCCGTCTCCTTGCTCTGCTGCTGTGTTTACTGCTGTAGTGAGGTGTTAAATCAGTTGCCTGGGAAACCTCAGGAACAGTGCATGAGATGGACAAAACAGCAAAACCTTGAACAGAGAGGGCTGACACTGAGAAAAATGAGTTTGCTACTCAGAAACTTGCAGAGATTACAATGCAGAGAACTTGTTACACTGGCTGCCTCTCTTTTCTCTCCCAGGTTCAAGTTTGCAGCTGCTGCCAATTAGAGTAACTTCAACTGAAATAATGTGAAGCTGCTTTCATCAGTCTGAGGATACGAACCAAGGTAGCCTCTTTTTATTTCTTGTACTTTTATTGTATTTGAATATTCTGCTAAGAGGTGTCAGTGTGATAGGTGTGGATAATTTAAATACAGAGCCAGAAGACAGCATTAATGAATATTAAAGTCAGCATATTATGCCATTACACTATACATTTTAAAGCTGACGTTTCTCTTGTATTTTTGGGAAAAAGAAGTAAGGCCTATTTCTAAACGCTGGCTAAAATACTAAGGCTGTGCTTTAAGGGACATAATCATTAAAGAAACTTCAGAACACCACCAGCAAAACACTTCCACATGTGTATAAATAAATACTTCAAACTTCCCTTAGACAACAGCTTTACTGAATCTCGGTCCAATTTTAGACAAGGGCGTGAAACATGGATTGCTTCTGACCAGAGACAACAGATTTGTATGGCAATCTGATACAGGGACTCCTGATGAAGTAGTGATTTATACTTTACAGTTACAGGCAAATAGCTTCGGTAATAATTTAAAATGATAAAAATCACCTTTTTCCTTGGGATGCAGTATTCTATTGGAAGTCTTCTGCTTGAGATAATATGTACTTGCAAGTTTGAAAATCCCTAAAAATATATTCCTGCCTTTTTAAAATTCAACCTCAGATATTTTAACCTTCAGATTTCTCTGTATCTGCACATAAAACTTCACAACTCTGAAATCACTGTGACAGCTCCACGTCATAGACTGCAGGGTTTTATTGCCTGATATCATGAATGATTTATGGTCAGATCATAACAAAATAAAAACCCAAAATGAGTCATTTTATTTATTCAGTTTGTTTTTCTGCTTAAATTTGAATAGAATATGCTAGAGAAAAGAAACATGGCATTGCTTTGTCTGCCACTATCTGTCGCACACATTGATGATGGAAAATACAGCGGATAAAATAACACTGTGTGTGCAGTTGACAACCAGTCATTAAAGGAGTTTGTTAAACTCAAGCGTAGAACCCAGAAGCCTGAAAACTGGCAACAGTTAAGGCCAGCTGAACATAGATATATTATGAGTGTTAAGCTCTTGTTAAGCCCAATGACATTCTGTCATCCGGCAGGCATAAATGAATAAGCTCCTTCCTAGGGACAAGTTATGGCCTGAATCCCAGTCACTTACAGAGGTATTATCAACAAGGTTAGCAGCCAGAGCATGCTTTCAGCCTTTTTCTCTGATGACCTCCTACCAAAAACTACAAGTAATTTTTTTTAATGTTCATTCAGTGAGTTCATATTTAAGAACTGCAGCTATATCAATTTTATGTAAAAGTTAAAGGAGTTTTGTGCTTATCTAATTACTTAAAAAAATAAATTATGTCAAAATGAGAATGCTGCACTAACGGCAGAAATAAAAATTTAGGCGGGTACCCCTACCTGATTATCATTCAATTGTAACAGTATCAGACACTGATTGTACCTATGTGTGTATATGCTTTGCCAGGACTTAAGAATTGATCTTTGTTAACACATAGTTCCTTACCATATGAACAAGACAATAGTTGTGGAAAGATTAATGAGTCATAAGAGTCTCTGCATTTCAAACTGATAATGATAAATACAACTCTCCTTTTTTATTCTTACCTACACAAATAAGATAAAAATTACATCAGCACACACAAAGAGACAGGGCAATGCAAGATTTAGAAAGAGACAGAGCACAGAAGGGGTGTGCATGCAGAGGCAAAGCCAAGCAATCGATAAGAGATCCCCAAGTGGTCTGGATCAATCGTAATGTGAACAGCAGTCCAATGTTAATAAAACTTTCAGGTGTTTCTTTCACCTAATTATACATCTGATGCCTTCTACTCCAGCATGGGTTTTTCCCAGGGCTCTAACTTGGAGACAGTGCTCTTCATCCCCAAATTCAGAATATCCGTTTTACCCATAAATAGCGTAAAAGAGGACTAAGTTTTGTTCCTGTTTTGACACTTGGGTCTCTTTTGCCACCAGGCAGCACACTGTGGTGGCCCGGAGTAAACCAATTGCTTAATATGGGCACGATGACCATGTGTGCTGGCTGCAAAAACTTCTCCTTGCTTGAAAAAGGAGCTACATTATAAAGTTATATTACTAATTGTGGAGTAGAAGTTTCCATCGAACAGATACTCCTCCTAAAGGAGGTCAGCATGGGAGAAGATGGGGTGCTCTGATAAAACATGCTGCAGCTGACCTGAGTAGGAAAGTAAAACACTTTATCCAGATGGGTTTGAGAGCTTTTGCGCTGCAGTCTGGTTCCTGAACTGCCCCAGTACGTAGGGGATGCCCCATCTCGTAGTTTGTGATTATGCTCACTACCTAACCACTGGCTGCCGTTGCCCGTACAGCCGAGTCACCTACCCATACCAGCAGTCTAGGGAAAGTGCCAAGATAAATATTGCGTGCCCTCATTTACAGGGAAAGAGGTATAACATGGTGAACAACTTATCTGGCTTCTAGCAGAGCAGCAGCACATCATGGAGAGGGCTTTTTCTGATGATTTCCATATCAAAGGCCCTGACTTCATTTTACCTAGGACTCTTGCTGCTTTTGATTTTTTTCTGTGCTGTAATGTCACCTCCATATTAATTGTCTACTATAGAAGAAGACTTGAGTAAAGACCTCCAATACCAAGAACAGGAAAGCTACGTTCAACATACCTTTTCTTACTGTCTCTTTTTGCTGTTTTTTCTAAAACCGCTCTTCGTCGCAGGTAGTCATTTTGGATTTCATTATACTTTGCAGTGTGCTCTTTGATAAGGTCAGTGGTTTTCTTGTGGTGCCTCTTTACAAGGTCTTTCATTTCCTTGTAGTGCTTCTTCTGAAGTTTAACAAAAGACTTCTGTTGTTTTAGCTCCTCAATAGTCTGTGCTTCCACTTCTACAATGATAATAAGAAAAGCCACTTCCATTTTCTAATAACATACGTTTTCAATCAGAGAAGCCAGAAATTGCCATTAGCAGGAATGAAACAAAGCATGCTTGTTTACAGCTGGTAAGTGAAATGTGCTAGCTTAAACTGAGTAGACTTATTTGGAAATAAGCTAACCAGACTGAAAATACTGTGGCAAATTTAATTGATATAAGAGTAAGAAGTGAGATGAAAATTTAGAACACCAAGATGTGTAGCAAAATAAAAACCATGCACTTTCTTTCCTCAACCCCTTTTAGATGCAAAAGATTCCCATCAGCCCAACATATAAACCCATGATCTCACATAGATATGACCACAGATCTTTATTGTATCCACTGTACCAACAATTCAAGTCTCCCTTCCCTCTGGATGGGCTACATAACATGCTGATGCCTAAACCCCCTTCACAAACAGCGCTTCAGCTGCCTGCTCTCCTGCCTTGACCCGGGCACTGGCTGGAGGCATCTGTCCCCGTATCATCATGGCATCTCGGGAGAGATTTCACTTCTCTCTTGATGGAGGCCCTGCATCAGAGGAGTCATGGCCAGCTGGCTGCCAGTCCAGCAAAGGATCGGTAGCCAAATGCTGAGAACTGCCCTCCAGTGCTGTCACTCCAACAGCAGCTCTGAAGGATGTCCTGCTCTGTGAACCCAGATCACAGCTCAAGCTCAGGGTCCACTAGCCTGACCTCCACAACCTCACACTAAATCAGCAATTAAAAAAAAACAAACAAAAAACCAAAAGTGCTGGAGGGAATGATGACTTTGCATGATCTGGAGTCACAGCTCTGGGAAAGCCAGACTGAAGACCCCTTCCCAGACAACAGACTGATTGTATGAGGCCAGCAGGTACTTCCACAATCTAGGCCAGCCTCTTTCTACTGCACGTGAGGGAGACTGAGTAAGAGGCAATCAACATGCAGAATTTCATGTGTCTTATCCGTTTTCCACACCTAAATGTAGGCCTACACAAGATTTGGACATGGAGTGTGTTCTAATGTAGGAGAATGACTATAAAATAAACTGAGTTATGAGATTCTCAATCTAAACTCCAAGCTAGAGGACATGACTCCCAACAGTAGGCACTATCTAACTGACAGACCAGTTTGCTTGATGTAATGGTAATTTCAATTTTGTAGGAGCAATGGGAGCACTGCAAGGCTAATGGAGATAAAATGGTTTCACTACTATTCACAATATTCAGAGCAAATTTGGCTTCTGTTCTCATAATGCTGGCCTTTTGTCTGCATTAGATGGTAACGTTGTGCTTGGGAAACCATAAAAATGGGATATTTTAAAAAAAATTCCCTGTTGGCACCCACTACCGATCTCATGAAACATGTGCTCAAACATTTAATAACTTCAAAGCTGAGGAAGAAAACATGGTATGTACATTTTCTATGAGTTACTGCAGTCCTAATCACTCAAAGAAATGTCTAAGCCAGATGGCCTATTTCATTAAAAAAATATGTTTCTCTTGACAAAAAGGTGTATCATTCATGCAGTGTAAATTGGTGTATTTATTACCTGTGAGGACGCTCTGAATAAGATCTTCTGTCTTTGCAGGTGCTTTCACCGAACCTAGAGGTAAAAGAGATGACTGATTCTAATTCTTTTAAAGCAACAGCCATTATTGTGCTGCTGGGTTGCATATTAAAACATGGCAGGTGACACCGGACATACGCTCACATGGGCATTTATTAATCATTTGAGAACACACATCTCTTGAGCAGAAGAGTACCAACGTGGAAAACAACACCGATCCTGTGAACCAACACGAAAAGGTAACCTTCCGAAAACCCACCTGAGCTTTGTGGTTTTACTTACGAGGATGTTACTGAACTCACTGATACCACTCATATGAGTCATTTAAGTGGTATGAGGCTGACAGTTAGTACAACTGCCCTATATTACGATGTCAGTGCAAAATTTCTGTACACAAGATGAATCCAGCTCCTTGGAAGTCAGTTAGATCAAGCCTATGAAGACTGCAGTCATAAAATTATAAACACTGTGGTTTAACAAGCATTTGTTATAGGCGATATGTCAATACAAAATATAGAAGTATCTAAGACTGTATTGTGTGTGTGGAATAAGATGTAACTACATGCATAAATTAGGCATAGTTGTAAAAACAATTTAAAGAGATTCCTGCGCTTGCAACAACAACAACAAAAAAACCACCCAGCAAATTTTCTTGCTTGTATGAACTTCAGTTCCACCACAAAAGCAACTCTTGAATAGAAGAGATTTGTATATTTGAAGAAGACTGGCCCTAACAGCATAGCAAAGTAGTGGGGAAATTTCTACCTATTTTATAAAAACAAAACCAACCAACCAACCAACCCCCCCCCCCTTTGTTCTTAAAACTCAAAGCACATGAAAAATTATTATCCAAATTTATTCTGCAAAGATGTGACTTTTTTTGTTTTTTTGTTTGTTTTTTTTTTTTACCTGGTGCTGGTTGGCTATGGACAACCTGAGTTGCTGGTTTCGGTGTAAGAGAGGCAGTGTAATTTACTCCATTTTCTGCTGGTGTTGGCCTAGGTTCATTGTTAGCTTCGGACGGTGCATCTCCATGGTCAATCTGAAAATACATAATGCTTTACATCACTCTTCCCAGCTAACAGACTTAAAACTATTTATTTGCAGGTCTAGTTTAGCCTCTTTTTTTAAATGTAAAATTCTGCAAATGTTATATAGAAATCACTCTAAAAGAAAACAAAACAAAGCTATCCTTAAGAGCCATGGTAATCCAGGTGGTTCATTTTTGCAGGGTAAATTTCAAGAAGAAATAGAGCATGTATTATTCTGGAAAAGATTTTTATTTTAAGTGGATATAACTCATCAGGGACGTTTTTCATTACAGTATATATTAGCTGCACCAGATGTGAAATCTGTTTTTTATTGAAAAGCATTGTTCTCTGCCATAAAACCTTTCTAGAAATAATGTAGAAGCTGGCATGAAAATGCTGCTCAAATCCCTGCTGTGAAAAAACGTGTACACAAAATTACTTTTAAATTTCATAGATACACACAGCACTATCATTATTCACCATTCTTACAGAACAGAGACATACTTCTGATTCCCAAGACCTTACATTCTTGTAATTACACTCCAAGGATAATATATAAACAGTATCTCCATCCTGCTGCATAAATACATCTGTGGTATCCAAACGTTTAAGCATTTTCCACAATCTTTTCTTTCTCTCCAGTTTCCTAAAGGCTCAGGCTTACAGCGTACGTTGTACTACGCGTTGAACATCTTCTAATTTTCCTTGTGACCGTGAGGTTTTAAGCAAGCACCCGGCACTCAGCAAACAGAAGGTCGTTCACAGCAAGTTTTATTTTGAAATGGCCAAGCCCCCCTTCCTGCTGTCCCTGCGAGGGGCCAGTTGCCATGGTGTCCCAGGGTAGTTTTGGATTTGTTCCTTCAGCTGCTTCCATTTCACTCTTTGATTGTAATCACATTACATGCAGAGGCAGCATACCACAGTTGTTTTTTTCCCCTTGATTACTCCACACTTGCAAAATATCAGCCTGCACTGCATCAATAGAGGCAAAATACATTTTGATCTAACCGTTTTGTGCTGCTCTTGCTGCTGATTTCCTTCATCTTGGCCCTGACAACATACTGTATATTGCAAAAGGATTTCTGTCTCAGCAGCCTATTTCTACCAAAATTATAAGACAGAGATACCGTAGTCAGAAACATGATGCAATTGAAAACCAATGCCAACAAATTCGTTTTTATCAAGCAGGAATGACTGCAAATAAGATAAGGAAAAATATGATCTAGCCAATATTTATGACAGTAGGACAACGTGACTGGCGAAAGCTGTAGCTGTGACAAACACACACAGACATGGTTATCCCCTCAATTCTCCTTAAAATATACTCCTCACAGGATGCAATTCATTAGTTTAATACAAACAATGTTTGCTATATAGATCATCAACATTTAACACAAATAAAGCTAGAATTCCTAACTTCTGGCAAGTTTGTGCCCCCAAAGTCACTGCATGGGAAAGTGAATTCCTAACTTCTGGCAAGTTTGTGCCCCAAAAGTCACTGCATGGGAAAGTATTACCTTCTTTTTTTGGGACTAGGTTTGTATGTGACGCGAAATGCTGCATCACAGCTTGTTGAGAAACTGTTAATACCGCCTGTCAGTTTTGGACATAAAACATCTGTTTGCAGAAACTAAAGCAGAAATGTGAGACAGGATCAGGAAGTGAATAAAGAGTAATTTTCACTACATCAAGCAAGCTAATCTCATTAAAAAGTACTTTCTCTTCTCATAATTCATCACACAGAATGCGAAAGTAAACATGATTTTTCCTTAGTGGAGAGTATTTCAGGCTCTTTTTAAAACATGATGTAATCCAGCCTTATACTTTATAGTTTTAATATTCACTGAAAATGGTTTATATTCCACATGTTGCCATGTCTTTTGCAAGACAGTATATTTACTAAGTAGAAAGATACATACCATACAGGTACATATCTATATGGTCTATTTTTATTTCTACAGAGAAAAGGAGCTGCACTGTGTTGGGGTTGGGAGATCTCTGTTGCTGCACTGTTAGGCTGCTTCTATCCTCCTTGGCAAAGTATAAGCGAGTGTAAGCAAGGTCTCCCTATAAGAAGTGTCAGATCAACTTAATTTCCATTACTGTAACTTGGTGTGATCATTATGATTTGCAAAATTATGCCTGAATTTTCATTTTAAATAGTGGTATCAGACATGCTAAGTGCAGCTGCTCTCCTAGAGATGTTTTTGTTTACTTTCCCTATCAAAATCACTTTATTTAACCGAAGAAGCCAACTGGCTTCATTTGATTTATATCCAGGCATGCAAAACAATAGTTTCCATTTCAACACTGTTTTATGGGTAGAAACAACAGGTCAGATGCTCTGCTGCTTCCATGTCAGACACATTAACGAGCCAGCAAGGCCTCCTCACTCCCTGATTCTGCAGTGGGAATTAACATGCAGGCCCAGGGACATTACACCAGCAGGCACAGCCAAAATGCATTTTACTCTGGCTAGCTTTTCCTGGACCCCTACACACTTCTGCTCCCGTTGACTGTGGGGATGAAAACGTACAAACTAGTTGCATCAATCTATTTTAGGCTGGGATTAATTCATCCTAAGGAACTCTCTGCAAATTTCTATGGCTTATTCCTCCTGTAAAGGACACCAGGCAGGGGAAGAGAAGGCAACCCTCACTACCTGCACGCTCATAAAAATTTACAGTGTATTCAGATAAGTACAGTTAAAGGTGCAAAACCCACACTGCAGGTATTACAATGCTTCCATTTTGCAAAAATAGCTGTTCTAAGCCCAGGCTGGAAAGCAAGAACTGACCAGAAAGCTAAAGGTAGGAATTCATGTTACACTCGTGATGGGAACATTGCACATAAATACAGAAAAGATGCTGTAAATTTTGTCAGTTCTTCAGTTATGTTATTACGCTGATAATTAACAGGCAGTGTAATCTGAAGCCTAAAGAAAGGCTAATTTATTTGTTCAAAACAATTCACTATTAGGTAGCTTATTTGACTACTGTTTTGCAAGAAGGCTGGGGAACTTCTTACAGCGATAAAGTTTAAACTTCTAGGTAGCAAAGAAAAAACCTCAGTTTTCCTGTGACAGCTGCAAGAACCCAGCTCAGATAAATAAATGTGTGTGAGGGGAGGGAAAGAGGTGTGGGGAGGTGGAATCTGTGCTAGGAGACAGCACAGCTTTGCACACAAACATTTATAGGGTGTAAATTTGAAACTGGACATAGGAAAATTGAATCCAGGTGCACTTACGTGCATTTCTGGCAAACATACTTGGGTTTATTTAGCTACGTTGCCAGTGAACGTACTTGCAATTGTTAACTGATGTGATTCTCGTGGGCCAATGTAAGTGAACAAAACAGTCAGCCTGGCTGACGGATGATGAAAACGTTATCATCACGTAACATGAGCAGGCAATTCAAGATTTCCAAGTACAGCCCAGCTGCCAAATACCTTACCCAGAATGGGCGTTTATAAATAGAAGGTAACAATGCTGTATTTAGATTGCCACTTAAAGTGGCAATTTTGTACCTGTCCCTTGCTACTGCACCTAACTGAATGGTTATACATTTTTACCAAATGCGCCACTACAATCATTACAGTTTTCTTTTAAAAAATATTTCTCTGCTACTCCGAAACAAGCTCCTTTATCCTATGAGCTTTCAAGCTCCTTGACATACGGTAGCGCTACCTGAGCACTACAATTCAGCTTCCCTGCTTCCCATTTGCTTTAGAAGATACTCTGTGACAGAATTTTTCTAACTAACAAATAAGCCTGTACAGACCAGGAAAATCTGTACTTTTTCAAAAGTAAAAATGACCTCTAAGGTATTTAAAGCATTATGTTAAAAAAAGACTTTGCTATTAAAATAGAATCTCATGTGTAGAGCGTCCCAGATAAATGTCTAAGATGCTATTGAGCATTTCACAGTGTCCTCATTCAGCCGAACTTGTGACACTGCACAAAGAGTAGATTGTTGGCCACTGAATTGTAATGACTTTCACTCATCTGGTCTGCTTTGGGAATGTATTCTTGGTTACAAAATCTAGTTCAATGAGGCTTTGCACATCTGAGAATTGAAGAAGACAGGCACCAGAGCTGAGGGCAGTTTAGGATTATAAAGCATTCCTCCACCTTCACTAGAGACCTGTACCGAGTGCCTTTTGATTTGCATGATGTGCCTAACACCTGACACAAGCAATCTTTAAAAGACAAGGTTGATATTTTCCAACACTGCTAGAAGACGTCCCAATGACAATGTCTGGAACAGAGAGACTGAACGTTTGAACATCTGAACAGAATAACCTCTCCAGCAACAGAGCCCGAAATTCCGGGAAATTTGTAACATTTTCAGGAAAAGCTACTGACATGGAGTCGTCTGTTTTGTAAGGGGAACTTCAGCATCACACTGGAAAACAACAGGCAATGGCTTACGAAGATTTCATTTACTGCGTAACAAAGTTGCAAATCAGCGTACTCATAACATGGTTTTTCATTCAGCTTTTGGTGTCTTTTTACCTCTGAACAGTAACTTGCTACATGCACAACATGCTGCCTTCAGTGAAACCACACACACAGTGCAATGCTTCTCAGCTATAATGTATCCTAGTCTCATTCTAGGTGAGATGTTTACAGGTGTTCAAGTAATCAACACACACAATTCCCAGGGACTTTCAATATTTATCTTTCTAAGCAAAGTAGGTGCTTTTAAACACTATAACATAACTTGCAGAGACTCTGAAACCTCCCTTACCTCTTTCTTTACCTCTTCTTCATCTTCCAGAGTCAGTGCGGCCAGTTGCTTAGCTCTCTGCTCCATCAAGTTTACATATCTGATTGGATTGGATAAGGCCTCGATCACGTCTAGAAATAATGCAAATACTTCAGTTTCAAACCCCTTATGTTATGGTTCCAGTGCTCCTCAGGTTTTAAGAAGGAGACTGTATTTTTCATATAGATCTGCTGCTGATAGGTACTCTCAGGTCCTAGAAACAACAGTGGAGGGGAGTACACCATCATGCACAAATACTCTTAACATGAACCCTCTTTGAGTTTGTGCTCGGGTCTCGTGGATGTGCATTTTCCGCAGTGTTTTATGATGGATTTTCAAAGCTTACAGCATCAGCCAACTAGGATCCTGCTTCACGAGGCACAGAGGAGCATTAGTAAAAAACCTGTTTTTAAAAAAAATCAAAACAGCTATACAGAATACTGTTTTTCACTGAAGATGCACAGTATGGTCTTTAAACCTATCCTTGTTTAGAGCTGATTCCAAAATACAATGCTCTGCATTAAGCATGGCACTTTGCTTAGGAAACAATTACATACTACCGTGTCGCATAAGCAGTTTCATTTGTGTTTCATCAATGGCAAATGCCTGGGGTATTTCCTCCTTTAGAGTCATACGAGGTCTGCTGAAAATAAATTGCCCCTAATCCTAAACCTCAGCTAGGCCGCTGTAAATCAGGCCATCTTGTATGAGTGATGAGACATAATGATCCAGCAGGTGCAGAGGTTTGTTCACAGGACTGTTATCCCGATATGGCAAGTCATCTACACCACATTCACTTTGCGTTTCAATTAACCTTTATATTTCCCAGTAGGAAAATGTCACAGAATTACCTGCATAAGTATCAGGTACATAGTCTTTGACCTCTATGTACACAAAGAGAGCTGGCAGTGTCAAAGGTTGGTTCCTCTCGTTCCTCAAACAGATGTAGTGATAGCCTGCAAAATAAGAAACGACCAGTTCAGAGCATGAACTCTTCCACAGGCATTTCCAATGTAATTGTGTTAGCATTTGTTATTTATAGTGTGGCTCCAACTGAGCAAGCAACCCCAGGGACTTCTGGTAGGGAAAGATTTACCTGAAGGCTTTCAGTGCTAAGTATACAGCCAGGGGACTGTTAGAAAGGCACATGACACTGCAGTTTAAAATAGTAACTTCCCTTTATTTTTACATCTGTGAATAATGCTAAAAAGTGTCATTTATATAATTTTTTAGGCATTCTATTTTATTACCTTTGGCTGGATTGTTTTTTTTTTTAGTTTCAGAGCTCTTATTTAATTTTCAAAAGCGACCCTTGTAATACTCAGGAATCTGAACAGCCAAGTAAAACTGAGATGTAATAGTCCATCCACAACACAGTATCTAATTTAAAAAACAGAAAATGTGGCACTATATCTACAAAGTGTGTGTGTGTATGAACCCTATCATGTGACCAACCTGAGAAATACATCTGAAAAAAAGAGTATTTTCAGACTGTTTTGAACGCTGGCTGTCTTGTAAGAGTAAGGGCGCACGTTACAGTGCAGCTTAGCCAAGCTAACGGCGAGGCACCACAGATGGGGCAGCCCCAAACCCTTTCTCCCAGCCACCTACCACCATCACCTCTCTTGCGCACTGACACTTTTCTGACTTTGTAGATAGGCAGCTCAGCAAGCTAAACTCTGGAAAAAGCAACCCTCAGAAACGGTGAACAGTCTTCCATCAATTTAGCTCCCCAAAATGCCTCACCATAAGGTCAGACGTATTAATGCCAGTTTAAAGACAGTGATGGAAGTGCACAGGTAGGGGTGGGAGAAAGGGACTTTCAGTCCCAGCAAACTGTTACAGCATCACAGTGCTGCAAAGCTGCATCCTCTGCCTCACAAGTTGGTGCCTCCCACACCATGGCTGAAGCTGTTCTTCTAAGGCACGATAACAGAGCCGCACGTACGGGTAGTGTCAAGATACAAGTCATGAGCAGGATGCACTTATCTGGGGGGATCCTCACTTGGCTGATGTGAACAACTCCCTCTCCAAGTAATGGTTAAATCCTTGCTTTGGGAATAATGGTAATTCTGTGGATTTGTGTGGCAGTATGATACAGTTTTCAATAATGTCTCAGAAGAGAGAAATTACATACTAATTATGTTTCTCAGTTCCCTCAAGCTCCTCCAGCAAATGTTCAGCATGTACACAAACTAAAATCAACATGTTGTTCTCCATTGCATGCTGTAAAGTAATGATTACTGGAGTGAAAAGGACAGAAGATAGGCCTGCGGGTAAAAGCTCTCGAAAGTCCTTGTATGATTTAACACAGTGGCCTTTGTTCTAAAAAGCACAAGCTGAAAAGCAGGTACACGATTCGGTGCTCTGCTGAATGGACTCTGTGCTGCATGAAGGGCGAGTGCCATGAAAGGGGATCAGCCACGGTAAGAGTTCACTTTCACCAGAAGAGGGAAAGCATTCACATCCCCCTTTCTCCTCTCCAATCGCCTATCTTCCTCTGGAGCTCAGCAGATCCTCCATGAGGCAATTATATCCAGTAAGCCAGGAGAAAGCAGTGGAGAGTTTTCTGCTGGATTGGTAAGCGGAGTTGGCTCACAAAAAAGATGTGGAGATTGGCAGAGATGGCACAACAGAATGGCCAGGGATGCATGGCCAAGAGCAGGGTAGAGAGAAGGGAAGGAGAAGGGAAAGAGAAGTGACAACTGGTGAGGAACTCCTGGAGCAGTGACATGCCCAGCAGCCACCTCCCATGGCTAGCCTGTTTGCGCTTGCAGTGAGCCCATGCGACCCACACCAGCTAAAACAAAACCACTTGGAGCTCTTCTTAGAAGAGCCCTGACATCACCTGCCACAAGAGAAGGGACTGATTTATACATTACCTGAGGTCAGGTCTCCAGGAATAATATGGACAACCGTTAGATACAGGAATATATGAGTTTTGTGCTACTGCTGGGACTGGCTAGGTAAGGTACAGGGTAAATACAGATATTCTTCCTTTTCCAGTGTGAGTGAAGCTGGGAGCATGTTTATGGCCCATATGCTTGCCCTAATTTACTTTCCTCCCCTCCCCTCCCCTCACTGGAAAAGCTGGCGCTGAAGTCGAACGCTTCTCTTGCTCAAAATGCGAATGTCACTGCATCTTTCTGAAACATGATCTGTAACAAATCTCTGGGCTGCAAAATAAGGGCTGAGTTGTTGCAAAGACAATTTTCAGTTAAGTCACCACTAATTATAATAGAAATAATTATATGATTTGGAAGAGACCAGTGACGATTTTTTTTTTTTTTTTTTTTTTTTTTTTTTTTTTTTTTTTTTTTTTTTTTTTTTTTTTTTTTTTTTTTTTTTTTTTTTTTTTTTTTTTTTTTTTTTTTTTTTTTTTTTTTTTTTTTTTTTTTTTTTTTTTTTTTTTTTTTTTTTTTTAATTTTCAGCAATAAAGATGAGAGTAATTTTGGGTTGATTTAAAGGTTTTGCAGAGATACAACAGCTTGCATATAGGTCAGTCCTTGCACGCGTGTAAAAATTACATTAGAGGAGCGTATTTTGCTTTCATTCCCAGCTATCTCCCATTCTCGCAAAGATGACATCAAAATTGGCTGTTGCTGCCCTCTTTCCTCTTAAAAGTGTACAATTGCACTTTTTAACATAAAACTGTGAACGTGCAGTTGATCTACTGGAGACTAGTAAGTGCCAGCCATGCCTCTGATGCTTAATTCTGTTGGTTTTCCTGGTTCATTACAAATTTAAATTTCTGCTGAAATTGGTATGGTATTTTCCTTTTCAAAGTTGAGATAGATTATTCAAATCCCCAGTTGCTATAAATCTGCAGAGTGGCCGATGATTTACAGCACTGGGATTCTGGCTTGCTGCTTCTTTTCACTACATAATGTCCATCCCAATGGAGAAAAAAGGTTTACCTGGTCGAATTGCTGAGACTGGTAATATCCGATGACCAATAAATTTCCCTCCTTCTTCATACACTGCTAGCCTCAAACATGCCAGGGAAGGCAAAACGACCTAGAAGGCAATATTGTTGCATTATTAATTTTCTGCTCTGAATGAAACAGCTCCTTCCAGACAGGCTATATAGCAGACAGAAAGAGAAAGTTCAGTCTAGCAGATAGTAACATCTACCCAGGCATAGGAAGGTCTTACCATATAAGAGGTCAGGGTGTATGCACCTGTGTGTCAAAATAACTCATAGAAACATTTTTCAATCAAGAAATTTGACGTGGGACGTGTGCGTAGTATGTCGAACCCAGCAATCTGACCCTTCACTTTCAATACGATACAAGGGACTTTGGCAGCTCAACTCCTATCGCACTTGAATGCCACTCTGTTTTCTGCTCATTACTCACAGCCCTACGTGGTTTTTCTTCCTTTGTTTGTGCCAATGGGATTACTTACTTCTGAGAAAAGTCACCGATAGGCATATTAGTGTCGAAAACTCAACAAGCAACTCAACCTGTTTTGCAGAGTGTGAATGTATGAATTACGTGAACCATGTCAACCCCAGTAGAATTTTCCAGTGCTGCAGCACACTCACTGGCTGGGCTAAAGAGGTTTAATCAGGCAGGACATTTACTAGCATTGGACGCTTTCTTGGCACTACATAAGAAAGAAGGCCAAACAGTGAAAAAAGAAAACAAGAAATCAAAAAAGGTTACTTAAACTACCCTACTAAGATAGGAATCTTCAATATTACTTCAAAAGAATGTGTAGCATAATTCATCTAATTTTCTCACTTAATGCAAATATACATACAAATACACATCTTTTTAACCTGGGCACGGATACGCATTTTTTCAGAACATATGCTAAAATTCATCTAGACAATGATAGAAAAAAAACCAAAGCATCAACCCAAAACGAAGAGTTTCTCTAATTTATTTTCAATATTACTAAAAATAGTAATCTATGCTTCTCTGAGCACAGAGGCAGTCAGGCACGATCGTTAACTAAATAGAGAAATGAAGTACACTAATTAGAAGCTCATTAGAGAAGAAAAATGCTAGTGATGTTTCCAAACTTAAGCGCTGGCAGGCTGCCAAAGGAAAGTCATTCAGAAGGCCAAATATTCAGGGAAAAGGGCTGTACTCCCTAGAAAGCCCGGCTGCAAGTACCAATTGTATAAACATCTCTGTGAACTACATTTGCCTAGAGAAATAGGAAAGAAACTGTTTTACGAACACCTGGACTCAGGATCCACTTAACCACAGTGCCCAATAAGCAACCCCCAGAAATCCTGTTAGAAAACTGGCTGCCACGTATATTGTGAAGCACAGTAAGACATTCACGTTGCACAATCCTAAAACATGCTCAGTATTTTCTGCTCCCTCAAAGTTTAGAGAATTGAGTCTGAGTAACATCGTTCAAATTGCACGAGTAGCTCAGGAGCCCACGTCTCATTTCAAGTGGATGAGATTTATGTGGTTTCATCACCTAGGTTGTATTTATACAGCACAATCTAGCGCTAAGCAGAGATAACAGATTGCTTTGAATGTGTTAGCTTGGACAGCCAGATTGTTATAGCTGTATTCACATCGCCTTGCTCGCAGGTTAACAGGACCTGCTTTCCAGCAGGGCTGTTCAGCCAAGGCAAAATGGCAATTCAGCTAAACTGCTTCTGGGATCTGTGCTTGCTCGGTCATAGCATGGCACTGCACCGACACGTCTGCTGTTTCCAGCTGTGTCAGTGAAAGAATCAAGGTGACTTTACACTCAGTTATTTTAGTAGGAGCTGGCCTGACTAGAGTAGCAAAATTACACCAAAAGTGGTTAACAATAAACAGTTCAAGAAACAACTATTTGGAATCTCCTTATCTTCTTTCTAACAAATGCAAAGTTTCACTAATCCACAGAATTCCTCTACTGGACAGTGATAAAACAAGCACAATGCACGTTTGAGAAGCAAGTGTTACACCGACCTTCTTAAACACTATGGTTTCCTCTTCCCAGACGGGATTAACTGCATTGCCTTGAGAGGTCTTGGTCTTCAAAGCTTTTCTTCTTGTATCCACAGGCAGGCCAAACATGTCAACTTCTACATAGGTACCGACTTTTTTATCAGAAAGAAACTGACCTGAAATTATCTAAAACCAAAACAGAGGAGGATCGCTAGAGACCGCTTTGGTGGATTAGGAAATGAGTGGCTGAAATGCAGATGGCTAATTCTCATTAATGATCAGATAGTAGGCATTTAAAAGAAAACCAAAACAAAACCAAAACCACAATAAACAAAAAACCCCACTGTTTAGTATTGCAGACACAGAAAAACAACTTATGAGGCCTGATTTCCTATGACCCTGTGGTCCTGAATTCCCCCATGAGCGATAATGTGGTTGAGATCATGCTGCTGCCCTTCCCTCAGCAGGAATACTCGTTTGGATCTCACTCCTCAATCTGGCTGCCTATTTCCACAACGCAGTATCTTTGAGAACTCTCGTTTCTATCCAGTCTCAACAACAGGTTCAAAAAATGCTGGGAGAAAAGAGGTATAAGCAGCAGAGAAACTACATATGTTTTTAACTGCAAGGGAGAAAACAAGCTAAAAAGTTGGTATTCTAATAAAGGCTCTTCACAGAGGGTGAGGAGTTTCACTATGAAAACAAGACAGCTATAAAGTAGCTTGTCTTTTCTAATCCTTATTTTTGACAGGAAACACAACTCTCAGTTTGACAAAGTTAAAGAAGGGTCCGCAGTTACTTCAGAAAATGGAAGAGGCACAGGAATATGTAGCAGTGTCACTGTACTTGAACAAATTCAGGCTTGCCTAAAGCAAATCTTAATCCGTTCTCAGCCGCCTCTCCTACGGGCATTGACATTATAACCAGCAGAGTCTTCACCAGGCAGGCAGAAGCAGCTGACTTCTGACAGCTGTCTCATGACTCCTGGATGTTCATTCCTGTTAAAAATGCTGTGCATCTCCTAATAGCTACTGAATGACTTCCACCTCCATTTACTAAAATTACAGAAGAAAGTGCCTCTAAACCCACAGGAGGACCTGAAAGCTTCCATGATTACAGGTCACCACAAAAGGTCATTCCCACACAGTCATCTTTTCCTACCATGCATGTCATCAGATTATTACTTTATTCATACCCCTCCCAGCACTGCTCTGCTACGCTTGTGTCTGCAGCCTGAGAGGAAATACTTGCTTTCTCTAAAAGAAAACAGGAGGATATTTTGCAGGTGGATTCTATAATACGGACGCTGTTATAATGGACAAGTCCATTAAAGGAATAACAGGATTTCAGAAAGTTTATGTTTTTATAACTAGAGATATACCAAGTATAAATTTGTGATGCTGTCATAGCCAATGCAATCTATCCCTCTAAACATTCATACAAGTGGTTTTCAATTTGCAGGTTCCTGGTGGTCCTTGAACTTCATTAGAGGTCCTTAAAAAGGAACGAAGAAAAGCAAGTTGGCAATGAATTGCAGCTGACATTTATGGTTCCACAGTTCTGCTGGAGAACTTACAGAGAACCAGAAAATTTATTTATACTAAACAGTGTACTGTTCTAGCTATTCCAGCGCAACCTACCACTTCATAACAGCGTGTTTTAAATTCAGCTCTTTGTTACTAAAAACACTGCCAAACTACTTTAAAATCCATTCACTTCCCAATTACTTCTATGGAAAAGAATACATACAATAAAAATACATTAATTTATCTTACAATAAGAAATGTGAGGCAGAAGATCCTCTGCAATTTAAAAATGAAATGTCACTCCAGGAAATGAAATGCATTTTATTTTCTTGACTTTGTATGGTCATTTGCTAGGCCACTGCATAACAGAAATGTATCTATGCTCTAACATTGTCATGAGAGCAGTTTTACCAGCTGCATACATACCTTGACAGACAAGGTGTTAGCTACTATTCCATCCACTATACTTTCAGTAAATGGATCAAAGTGTTTGTCTGGTCTTCTCATGAATTCTGGCTTTAATCTGTATCCGCTTTTGCCATTGTACTCATACATTCCCATGTTTATTTGCATAGACAAATCTAAGTGTTAAAAATATTGATAAAAATAACGTTCTGGTTAGATAGCAATTTAAAAAACGCAATAAAATAATACTATTTATTGTAATTTCAAGCCGACTATAATGTAAACAGCTATTTATGGCATACTGTTGCTTGTTATAAGAGGTTTCAGATGTGATTGCAGCCACTCTCTTGGATTCTTTTGACAAGACAGACATCTGTAAGACATATTTCAGAAACTACTCAATAGATAACATTTTCAAATTTTAAAAGAAGCCTCAAAACTTAGGTTTTGAGTCCCTCAGTGTTGCACTGTTGTACCCGACCCAGCAGAGTACTTATGTTTCTAACCCCTTCTAACGTCAGACACTGGGTGCTTGATACTTGGTTGAAACTGGCCCAAAGAAGTTTTTATTACTCTGCAGACTCCCAGCCTGTGTAGGGTTTTGCTTTCCACGGAAAGGAGGTGTATACATGGGCACAACTGGAAAGGAAAAAGGGAATGGTACCATGTGCCCAGAGGCAGAACGTGGCCAGGATATGTCCTGGGATGCAGTAGATGGAAATATTTGTATGTCTCAGAACAGACATAGCCTTGGAAGACAACACATTCTATTTCAAAAGTGACTTGTGCATCTGGGAGCCCAAATGTCTTTGTTTCTCAAACACTCACTTTTAAAGTGGAATTTGCTGTCGAAGTCCCTTATGCCTTGATATACTGAGATTTTGGAAGACACAGGAAAAAAATCCCTGCCAGACCTGAAATGCTGCTCAATGGTAACGACTTACAAGTGATGACAATATGGAGGGCATTACGTATGCGTATTATACTAGCTACAACATGGTAATTATGAATATTCGTAGTTAAAAAAAACCCCAAAACTGTGTTAAAAATGTTAATTAACAGCTCTGTTAATTATCATTCAATCACTAGACATCTTTTGATGCATAAAGTCTTTCCTACCTACGAATCAGAAACTGTATCAGAGAAGCGGTAAGGTACAGCTTACAAAATCTAGAGACCAGCATAACTTACCTACAGTTTGGAAGTTAAGAGCAACCATTTGGCAGCCGGCGTTCCAAAAGACTTGTGGCATGTAGTTCGAAGAATCTACACGTGTTCCCTTTGGGTAAATTCGGCTTAGCTGCATTTTGTTGTATCTAAATGGTGAGTAGTTAAGATATAGTACGTGTGACAAAAATCACTTTGCAGAGAAGTGCAACTGCAATATTTAAATGCAGGTGTTCTTCACAGAATGGCAGTGGGTTCCTTATGGGATTTCTGCAACCATAACGCTTCCAGAGGTCCACAATTTTGTAGGAGATATGATACATACGGGGTAACTAAAGGTGCTGTGTGTTCCTGTACAGAGTACTCAGAATAAGCGAGGAAATAGCACAGGCATATGCATTAAAAAGATAGCATTCATAAAATTCCATTTATCATTATGGTTACTAATTTGGGATTTTCCTAAGATCGCATTTATAGAGGCCAAATAGCTGTAAAGAGCGAGTCTTCCTCTGGTGGGGGAAGAGGTGCTCAGTTAAAAAGTAAGTGCTCTTCTGGCATAAGCATTAGAATTGGCCTCTACATACACACAGAAATGATGAGTGTGCGCTTCTTATAGTTGAGTCCACAAATCTCAGAGATGAGAACATGCTGCAGGTTATCTGTGGAAATAGCTTTCCATTAATCTTCTTTAAGGCACTATTTTATCTTGACCATTCATTCTTAACTGCAGCCATGATGAGATACATTGAGAAACATCAAAAGGTCTAAACAGAATGCTCCTTAGCTTTTCTTTAGAAGTTATAAAAAAACTCTAAAGAAAAAGAAAAAGAATTGTGTGGCAATAAAACAGCTCAGTGCTCTTAGAACTAGAGGTATGATGGCAAAGCAAGCTCTCCCGTATGGCTTTGCAAAAAACCATCAGCCACATTTGGACAATTCGCTCACCGTAACTCATACCACCTCATATAGGATGATAAATTTAACAATGAGAATACGAAGTATCAGGTCTTCAATATGTAGTTTATGCCTATTCCCTCTAGCCCTAGCCCACAGCACGGGGACTCATACCAGCTTTTAAATTAGCTCATCAGAACTCAGGCCAATTAATTCATCTAGGAAGACAGTCAAATCTACACATTTCATTTGGGTTCCCTATTTCCCCAGCTCCTGTCTCCAAATTTCAAAAGCCCTGTAACAGATCTCAGATATAGAAAGGCTAAGAAAGCAGCTTTCTGAAAGTCAAGGATACTCCACAAACTCCACAGGAGACTTTGTAAGTTGCTCAAGCCCTTTGGTTTCCACAAAGGAAGACATTTCAAAACTTTTGTTGCGTTCTGAAAGTTTAAAGGGGAAATAAAAACAGTGACACATTAGAGCATGAAATCATATGCAACACGAGCTGCAAACAACTGGTTTAGTCTCAGTCCCCTTATCCCATCTACTGCTCACCAGCTCATTTCACCTTGATCTCAAAGAATTTACACACACAATTGTTTGCTGACAGCAGTAAGCTCACTCTGCACATACTCAAGAGCCCCATCTGAACTCACCGTAGCGCTGCCCAAATTAAGGGCATTGGTACTGCCCAGGATTGCTACTGTACAGGGCAACAGAAAGTCAGTGCACGGGCAGAGATCTCTCATGTTTCTTGCAAAATACCATGTTGATATATTTGAGAGGTAGAGCCCAAAGCTCGCAGGTGTGACGCACAGGTATTGTAGCGTCAGCTTTTGTGGGGGGACAGCGGGGAACACAGAGGGCCCTGCTGGATCTCTAGATTGTCGTTGCAGACAGATGCAAGGGCTTTGAGCCAATCTGAAGCTGCAATAACTAATGTCCGTATCAGATTAAACTAAACAGTGCACTAGCTGTGCCTACAGCGGTTCTCATTATCTTCAGTCTGTCAGGGTAAGGTCACATCTGTCTCAAGCAGTCATGGAAACATTGCTATCTAATCAAGCCTGAAGGTACACTCCTGTGTCCCAGCAGGTCTTCAGACCTAACCCCGAACTAATATGGAGCTTCTATGACCTCTTTAATTTGGTCAAACTTTCTGACCTGACAGTGGTGGAAAGCTCCTCCTAAGCTTCTAACTCAGTAGGACTAAACATTAATTCGTGTACCATTCGTTACTCACCTTTGCCTGATGTGTGCACAGCCTTTCTGTGTACCCATGTGACATGCTACAGCAGAGAGCCTAAATCAAGACCCTTCTAGCTTCTGTATTTTTTCCTTTACACTTTTGAACAGAAAGTAAGGATCCCTGTAAAATAACAGCTTCCCATTTCACCACAATCAGCTGTGTAGGTTGCCTAGAAGGGGCCACAGCGCTGGGAGGTCATATCCACTAGATATCTCAGCACTGCTCTGTTTAAAAATGAGGGAAGCAGTGCCTGTGTTGAAACATGAAATCTCCAGCCTCACCACTTTATTGAAAGCAAACAATAAGGCAGAGAAGAGGCTTGCCCTCATCCGGTTTTAGAAGTAATTGTGCTGCAGTAATCCAGGGATGGCCAGGAGGCCAGCCCGGCCAGCTCCTTGAAGTCAAACTGCGAAGCTGCAGGAGAGGGATAAAACTGAACCAAAGCACTTGTCTTGCAGAGAGAAGCAGGACAGAAACAGGTGGGCGCTTTCCTTGTAGGAAGCCAAAAAGGAAGCAGTGGATCCAAAGAAATGAGGAGCTAGATTGTTGAGGCCAACAAGAGAGGAAAATGTGCTGCCAGCCTGTGAACTACAAACTATTCTCAGTGTACGCTGAAGAGTCAGAGGGTGACCGTGGTGTTCCAAAAGTGATTCTCTCCCTCTAGGACAGCTGGGACTCAGACTTTATTGTGGTCCCTCTTTCTAATTAGCAACTATCATGCTACTGCCATTATTCATAGCTGTTATCTCCTAACGGCAAAAGATTCCTGCCATTCCCTAGAGGCTGCCCTCCTACCACTCCTCTTCCTTTCCAACAAGCAATATCCTCTCTTTCTCCAGACTCTGTTGCAGCCAGCTCACCTCCATCTCAGCTCCTTATAAAGGCACTGAGATGATTCTTACTCCATCCTTCCCCCTTACTAATGGGATAGCACTAGCAACACTCATATATAGTGGTTTTATTCTATTTAGAATATAGGTGCTAGAATTTGTTGTAGTATAGAGATACAGTATATACTGTATCTCTCAGCCTTATCTTAAAGTAGAGCATCTGTAGGAAACCAGAACTGGTGGCTGTTAAATGATTCGGTTACTAAATGTCCAGGGCTTAATCAAACTCCTAATTAAAATAAGAACAATTATTTCCTTGTACTACCTGGAGAGGATTAAGAAACCTGCCCTTTGAAGAAAAGACTGTGCGGGAGAGACATTTCTCTCTTGTGATACACCGTGCTATCTTATCAGGAGGAAGTCACTACAGAGTAGACAAACAACTCATTGAAAAACTGTCTGAAAAACTTGAAAAAATACAGTTACAGCTACTTGCTGTCAGAGAGAGGGAACGTATCTAGTGAGTGCAATCAGGGGACTGTTACAGGTCCAGTGCTATTCAATATTTCTGTTAAGAAGTTGGATGCAAGACCAGAAAATGCACTTTAAAAATGTGTGAATGACAGAAGCAGTGAGGTACTGTTATCACCGTGGAGGCCAGGATCACAAATCAAAACAAACTCTGACTTAGAAAATACTAAATTAGAAAAATGCTGTAACACTGAAATGGTGAAACTGTATAAAAGACAAATATGGAGCTCTACACTTAGGGAAATGAAGTCAGGTGAGCAAAAATAAAATCTGGGCAACAATTGGATAGGCAGCAAATTAAAAAACAATCCTCATCTAACTCCTCCTTTATTCAGCTCATCTTCACTGAATTTAATGAAGGTCCAGCAGTGAGTCCAGGCCAGGACTAAGACCAGAACCCACAAGCCATGCTATAGTGCCCACTGCTTTAACCAGCCAGCAACATTTACCACGTAAGGCCACCGCTTTAACGAACTGGCCACATTTACCACATAATGATTTTTTCGACACAAACACCAGAAATATTAATTCCTTAACATTACGAGTTCACAGAAAAGGTATGATTGCTCAAAGGTCACATAAAGACTTAGGATAAAAAAATCTGGACCTCAGCAGTTCTTTACAAAAGACAAAACTCAGAAAGGCACAGGCATGTGAACAGAAGAAATCTACACAAGACAATTTTATAACAGCTGCATCGACTTGACCTGCTAGGATTCACATGGCTTCCTTTCCAGAAGGAATAACTCCTTCCCACTGCGCTCTTGTAACTCTCATTAGAGCTAGAGGAGATTATAAACATCCAAAGGGACACTACTATAGGGAACAAGCACAGCTCTCTGCAGGATTTTGTCAATGCTTGTGTGTATGTCTGTGTAAATACCCACATACAAATGAACAGGTAGATAACTTCTTATATGTTTATTATTCATTGTGAGTAAATGCAAAATCTTGTATACAGAGATGGACTTAGGCACCAATTACCTGTCCTCTGCCAAGGCCTCCACAAATCCATAATAAATTAAAATGCTGTACACTTCTTTAACTAAAAAGCTCCAAGAGCATATTGAAACCTGTCAAAACAAAGTGAAAAAGTGCAGGCAAACAGCAGGGGGTTCTGCACCAAGAAAGGAAACGATGCTGCAGTGTTTACTGAGGATGCCAGTGAGTGCATTCCTAGCAAGGCATCTTCTGTAAAAGCCAGCGGGGGATGAAATTATGGCCTTTTCTATACAATACACAGAGGCAGGAAAGAGTGAATTTGCATAAGGGGAAAGGCAGACTCTGCTTACCCTGAATCCTCTATAAAAGCAGCAGAGGCAAAATATAAAGCACTTGCTCAATCCGTAGGAATATTTATGACCACTTTTCTCAAACTGCTTAAGTTACTTTTCAATCATGGACAACAAAGACAATGTAAGTACAACATTTTCAAAAATGTTTTTGAAATGGCAGCATGGTTACTGTTGATGAAGTTTGATATTTAGACTAATGCAGTTTTCAAAATAAATATGGATTTATTTGGCCGGATACCAAGGGAACATTTTCTGCCCGTGTGCCTGTATCTAACTGAGAGGAAGCCAAGTAGCATTTCTCCAGAACTTTCTTCCAAACACTTGCTAGATAATTTCCAGTACAAGATGTTGCTCATGCTTAGCTTACTTACTTTTTGATACTTCAAATGACTCAAACTTCACAGGCTGAATGTAGTTCACCAGGTTAGACATCTCTTCCGTGGCCATAGCCTCACTTCCAGCAGTACCCTAGGACAGAGAAGGGAAAATGCTGCAGTTTTGATCTGTCCGTGGTGGCCATCAGAGGCCACAAATACCAAAGCCCAGTTTTCTATCAACTGTGATATCTTTTACTGATCCTGGCCTAGTGTAGTCAATGCCTCACATAGGGAGCTTCACATAGTAAAGAAGAAAATTTGCTATAAAATTTAAATGTTTAATTAAACTGCTGCTGTATTCATTCTTTTTACGTGGTTCCTTGGGAAGGGACTGCATTACCTTTACACATGCATAGTGCTGAGCACATTTATCAGTGCTGTTGAATAAATAATAAATACAGCTCTAAGTTTTTGATGTCAAGTTTTTCTTCCAACAACGCTAAATACACCACGAGCAGTTGTCTAAAACAGATCAGCTGTGGTGCTATTAATTCTTATTCTTCAGTAAATGAAAATATAAATAAACAAAGCACAGATGTGCTTCCAAACCGATTAACAACCACCTTCAGAAAGTTGGTGGTGTGTTTCCCAGTGCTCTGCCTCTCTTTCTCCACTAGATGGTAGTCCCACTCCTGGTAACACAAGCCAACCCACAGCTGCTGGAATCGACCCATCACCATAAAACATATCTACACCCTTACTTCATCCATCGACGACTTTTTACAGTCATCATCATAGTCATCATCATCATCGCTCTCAATCTCTGCTTCTCCTGAAAAGTTTTAAGCAGAAGATAATTACTGGCTGAAGCAATAGTTGTAATTACCAGCGATAAATTCGAGAAAGATGTGCAAGTAGCACTGCTTAAGGGAGACTACATTACACATGTGCTTTTTGTCACAGCACAAATCAAATACACTGTCTCGAGGGATTCATCCATCTTCAGCATTCGTGAGTTCTTATTGGCCAACCAAACAAAAACTCCTCCTTTGCAGCTGCTGGATGCTCAGTGTTTGGAAATCACGGGGTAGGTATCAGCACTGAGAAAACAGCGTTGTGGTGTGCGTAGTGTGCGCAGTGTGTGGGTATAGTATCACAAACTACTCTGAGGAGATGTTCCCATGCTTGGGTCACAGCCCCGGGGTTGGGGAGGTGTGAGTTCAAACTCCCTCTCTGTTGCAGGATCCCTGCAGGACCTTCAGTGAATGCCTCACCCCCTCTGGGAAGTGCACACTTAACAGCATGCACGGGGTGAAGACATCACGCATGAAAATGGATGAGATTCTCATGTGCTGTGGTATCAAGGGCTGTTCAGCAAAATCCATCTGTTCTGAACGTATCGCAGTACATGTCCTGAGGTAGCGCAACTGGGAGCATCTGGCACAGGAGCCTAACTGCAATAGCTTGACTTCCATTCCCTTCACAGACTGCTTTGGTGTGCCTTACTGTTAGGACTCCAGTGGCATAGCTCAAATGCACCGGCTGAGGGCAGCGCAAATCAAATAATGGGAAGAAGATGCATAAGGCTCATCCTTTCCCTGAAAATGTACTGATGGAGTAAATGGGACCAAATAAAACTCATTTTATGCCTTGCTCCCAATTGCAGTGTACTAATCAAATTCCCATGGGCAAGACACAGATTCTTTATTGTTAATTAAGGAATGCCTCCCCTTGCCTCCAAAATGTTTTGATTTGGTTGCACCAGAAATTAAACCATTAAGGAATATCAAGCTTATCTTTCTCTTTAGTGACTCCTCCTGTGGGTCTGGCTGTCATGAAGTATACACTGTGCACCTTAAGAAGACTCTAGAAAAGAAGGTTTAACTTATACTGCAGTCACCTATCCACACCTATAAGATCGACAACGCTCCCTGAAGATTTTATTCCACAAATCTTACAGCTTTCTTCAGCAGTGGCAATTTTATTTTGGCAGCACAAAAATCTAACCACTGTGCAGCATTCCCAAACTCTCCAGAGAATGGTAATTCAGTCTGAGATCCTCCTGTCAATGTAGGGTCTAATCCAAAGCCCACTGAGTCAATAAAGAAACTCCTCTTTGTTCCAGCAGGCCTTGAATCATGCCCAGTGGGCCCCTTCTCAACATGGAGAGCACATATGATTTAAATAATGAGCGTGCCTTTCACAACCAAATGATGACTACCCAGGCTGTGTTTCCTTCCAGATCCGGATGTTGAAATGTCAAGCTTTTATTCATAAATACATTTCTTCCTGAACATTTCATTGAAGAAAATAACATGATTGCTCAACAGGCTCAAGGGATGGCTCAGGGAACCTCAACGCATTGCGAAGAGCTAGCCGAGCTCCCACAGGATTTGCAGTGACAGTCTTTGGATGGGAAGCTCTCAACTGATTTAACCAGACTGGCAAAATAACGCTTCGCATAGTCCACAGAATGGGGAACGCGGGCAGATTTCAGCCAACTTGCACTGCTGAGATACCAGGTAGATGATAGCTTGTTCTTGCTGGAAGTGTCCGGGGAGGAAAGTACACAACACGTTATTCATTTATTTAAAAATATTTAACAGGAAAACTCCCAAGGAGATCAGATCTCATTTTCAAGTTCTGCATCAGACAGCAAAACCAGGACAAATAATACACAGGACTGCAAACACAGAATAAAAATTAGTAAATGTTTAGAAAGTATGACTACATCTGCATTGCCTTTCACCTAGAAGCATGGTCCTACGCTCAAACCCAACCTTCTTTTCCCGTTGTATTGCTGGGACACAAAGTCAGAGCAAGCCTTGGCCAGACTGAGGAGATGTCTGTGCTGTGGATGCCTTCATGCTCACCCTCCCACAGGGGTGGTGGGATCAACCCTGTGCCATCACTCCTATCCCTTCCCAGGAGGGCACAGACACTGTGTATCATAAATGCACGTGGGCTGGCATACGCAGCTGTGCTGCAGGTCAAGTCCAGTATGTACGTGTGAGCTTGTCTATGGGACAACTAGCTGTAATGGCATAATTATTATTTGCATTTAGATGGGACTGCAAAGCCAGGTCAGGACAGGACCTCTCCATGCTCTCTGGCATACAAATACAGTGAAAACAGAGAGCCCTGCTCCAAGGGCTTGCCCTCCAAGTACGAGACAAGAGCCTGCCCACGGACAGAGGCAGACAGAAGAATATCAAGAAATAAAAAGATGTTGCTCCCTACCACAATAGGTAAGTTATAACGCAGATACTGTCAATCACTCATAGGCGGAAGGGCACAGGAAACTTCTCAGTGGAGTAATGGGGCAGTTTCAAGGATGCTTTCAAGGAGCTGCCCCTAGGGAGTGGGGCAGCGTGGGGAAGGCATAAAAGTGCTCATTGGGCAACGTAACAAGTTGGCAAAGGAGACTGAATCCCAGCTGATGGGTAGAGGGGATCAACACAGTAATACTGAAGGGAAGATGATTAGGAGAGGAGAGCTGGGAATGACAAGCCAAATCCCTATTACCAAGGGTTGAGGAAGCAGAGTGCTAAATATTCTCACCATGCCTCAGCAGCGTGACAGATATTGAGAGCCTAATAAAATGAAAGGTTATACATTGCTTGAAATTCAGAGGAATGTGGTAATCTACTTTCTCAGACCCCTTTGAAATAACAGCCAGAATGTATTATAAATGCAGTACTTGCTGGTGCAGCTTGTTAGCTCTATAACATTTAGGCAGCCACCAGCATCCTGGGGGGGGAAAAATCACTTTTTGTTTTTTCCACAGGCCGTACATCAGCACTTGCTGATTTTTAAAAAGGAGAAAATGACCTTTATGCAGTTTGCTAAAACATTTTACTTTGTAACAGTGGGCCATGGCCTCAGCTGGCATGCAGCAGCGATGTACCAATGCAAATTTATATACACTGAGCCTAAAACTTTTTACCCAGTTTTTGATTTAGTCATCCTGAAGTGATGAGGCCAATTCTACCCTCTCTCTCTGTCTTCCTGTGAGCCTTTCCTTGCAGCACCCACTACTCTGACAAAAATGTCATCCTATCAGTGAGAAATTAACAATTTGCTCAAAAATTTAAATACTGTTCAATTAGCAAGTTTGGGCTACTTTCAGTATAGGCCTACTTTCGGTAAAATGTATGTACCCGCAGAACTGCCACTGTTCTTTACGCAGTGTAATCTAACTTCTTTGAAAATCTTATTTACTTCTGTTCATTGTGCTAAAACAGCCAGGTCTAAGACGCTTGTTTACCAAAATGACAATCTATCTCACAAGTGTTATCTCAGAAATTCTTTTTCTGCTTTGCCAGCTTTGCTGTACCTTTAGGGAAAGCTTTTTCCACTGACAGATATTATACTGTATTGAAGTTACTTTTTACATCAGTTTCATGAACATCTTGCAAACCATTCTGCAAAGCTCGTTTCAGAATTGTTCCTTTAATTACTGCTACTATATCACCAGCACCTACCTTTTATATGGTATGTTTTATAAACATATCAAAAGAGTGGTTTATTTGGGTTTCAATCTGACCTCAAGCAGTGTAAGACACAGTGAAGCTTGCTATCAACTGAAGTAGGGATCTCCGTATTGTTTGCATTGCTGTGAAAAAACTCATTTAAAATCTCAAGAAGGCTACATTGGCACAACTTTCTCCTGGAGATCAGCAGTAATTTTGACAGGAGCTATATAATACAATAGAGTTATTTGAATAATATGCCCGACTTGCTAAATGTAAAGATTACGTTCAGGTTGGAGTATTGAAACGCTTCATGTTACAAACCGTTAAGAATTAGGCTTCCTTTAGTGAGTCTTTAATTGCATTACTCCTCTCATGCTCCAGAAAGAAATTGGTACTGGGTATAGAGGAGCGTAACGCTTGCAGTGCTCCAGCATTACATGTTGCCGATATTGAGATGCACATAAGGAATGAGGCAGTGAAAAGAAGGGTGTCTTGGTGACTGTTCCTTGTCAGTCACCCCTAAACTGTTCTTAAGCTCTCTCAGACTCGTCTGTCCTTAGATAAAATTGGCTTAACATTATTTCACTTCCCACAGGTATTGTTCAGATAAATTCACTGCTGTTTGTCAAGTGCTCATATGCAGCCTGGATACCCCCACAGAAATTCACTGCAAGATGAGGATGCTACATCTAGGATCAAGTATTGAATGACAGAGAGAGGAAAAATATTGACTAACTGCATTCTCCAAAAGAGGCATAGGTCCTAAAGGAGAAACAATGGCTGACAGAAGGATTACAAGTAATTTATTTTGGCAGTCACAGATGAACCAAGTGACCACATCAATTTTGCAATCTCACTTTGAGCATTTTCTAATTTGTAAGTGTTCATCTTCACAATCTACAGTTAACAGAGGTTGTTATATAGGTAATACAGACATAATATTCACAGTTCATTTGTGCAATTACACACCCTGTTACGGGACTGGCCCCCTGCCTTGCATCGTCATCAACATCTAGATTCACAGCCCAGGTCTTTTCCTATAAAAGCTCACAGGGAGGCTCCTGAAAGACAAAGCTGTTACGCTCTATTGCAGCTCAGGCACTCAGAAAGCAAAAGACATACACTTTGCCACTGGGTTCTCACTATCTGCTGGTAACAAAAATGCAGAGTTAGGAACCCAGGGTTGATTTCAACTGTTGGAAAGGAGTCAGCTGGCATACACACCCTTATTTTTCTGTTGCTTGGGATTTGTCTAAAGCAAATCAAGAAAACAGTATTAAATCATTCCTGACACCGGGATGAATCTTCCTTTGAAATCCAAGCCCTACACCAAATCATGCCCTTCTCAAAGTTTCTTAACACAATAGTTGAAAACTCTTTCTTTGCTTCTAATAGGATAAACAATGTTATCCACAAATACAGCAGGGTTTTTTTTTTTTTTAATTGAGCTTGAGGCAAACAGCCAGCATGAAAATTTTCAGCTCAATTAATCAGAGTTTAGAAAAAATTACAAACAATGGAAAAAAGTTTTTTAATGGCAATGGTAATGAACTTATATTCCAGCAGAGCTTTCAGTTTGCTCTGTAAGTATTCTACTACTGGGGCATAAATGTCTATGCTTTTAGCAATCCAAAATTTCAGTCTTAATAGGAAGAAGAAATTCTAGTGCAGGGAACAGACACTGGGCTGGGAATCAGGATATACAGATTTTGTTGTTTGTCCTGCTGCTAATCTGCTCCTGTGGTTTAGAGCAAATCCTTACTTTATCTTTTTCTCTGCACTGCTCTTTGTCTTTTCCAGTTAGGTTTTAAGCTCTTCAGGACAAAGACGATCTCTTACTAATTTTTGCATACCAACACTCACAATGGTCCCCTGCAGATCCCATAGGCATTAGCAGAATATATGCATTAAATTATAGTAACTTTTCTATTTCATTTCTGATTTTAAAAATTCTGCTAATAACGAACAAGTTAAATGTAAAACACTGCTTTCCATTGGCTACATTCCCTACAATTCCTGACGGTAACAAGCATTTTTTTGCAGTATTATTTTTGCCTGTTTCCATCTCTGGAACAGAAGAACATCTTATAGCACTTTGCGTAGAGGCCTGTGACGTGTTCCCAACTAATGCAAGACAACAGCGGGTTGAGCCTTGCCTGCCCGAGGAACAGATATCTCATTCACAGTCACCCTAAACCTTAAGACACTGCAGAACCGCTGCAGTTCTCCTGTGCAATGGGTTAAATCAGAAAGGGCACGAAATGGTAGGCACATCTCAGAGGCAACAGAAAAAAGAAAATGTTTCTATTTGGTATCAGACTTGGGCACATAGAAAAGGCACCCGAGGGTGGAGGAGTTGGCAGCTCGCTCTACTTCCTAAGCAGTGCAGATAAATGTTAGTACACATCACCGAGCTTTAGGTCACTCCATAAGTGATTCCTCAGCCGCGAGCCTCCACAGACTCCTGGATCAATGACACTTAGCATTGCTTCCTACTGAGTAAGGCCCACGCTGGTGTACCTTTACCTTGCTAGAGCAATGTAAATGCATTGAATTATAGCTGTAATTAAGCATTTGTGTTTTAGGGAGAAATATATTTGTAGATTCAATTCATACCTGCTCCGGGGGAGGAGGGTTCAAACATACTAGAAGTATCACTGCACGTGTTGGAAGCTTGCTCAGAGAGCTTCTTTTTTGCACTTCCATCTGCAGACTTATGGGACTTCTTTTTATTCTTCACCAGAATTTTGTACATTAAATCCATAGGGCTTGGAAGAGGAACCCCAGGTTCAAGCTTGCAGAAAAAGGAAGAGAAATTTGTCACAACAACAAAAGAAATGAGCTTATGGCAATTTCTTAGGGCCCACATGCTGCAAGATAATTTTGTAACCTCTGTAAGCCCTGTTAAAATGAAATGTATTTTGCACAAGAGGTAACCTCAACATTAAATGAAACAGGGCTACTGAAGGCACTTAAGAAGAAAAGAAAAATGCTTTATGAAATGTCTACGGTAATAACCGAAGTAAGTATTATTTCAAATATGAAAGCCTACATTATAAAATGGCAGCTATGAGAATCAATTGCATTTAGAAGATTACAATTCACTGTATCAGAACAATCTCTGCATCAGAAATTATATGCTTAAGTCACCAACAGCTCACGTTTAACCCCCTCCTTTAGACTCTGTTTTGAAAGGCCATGTATGAAGAATGACACAGGACTGAAACACTTAAATAAAAATTCACACAGATATTTGCGATCTGATAAATGCCAAACCATATTACCGGGTATTTTTCCAATGGATCCATAAGCAATGCATCTCCAAATATTAATCTGCAGTACTCTGCCATTTTTGCCTGTTGTTTAGGACTAAAGGGGACAAAAGAAAGAAATAAGTGAGTCCTACTAATGCTACAGAGTGAAAGCAGCAATAGTGGAATATCTAATATCCCTAAACTAGATACAATTTCCTGATCCAATTGCTGTGAATTTTTCAGAGAACCAGATAGATCATGCAATTATTCTGATTCCTCCGACAGAACTTATCAAAAGGATCATACATGAAGTAAAGTCACTAGTCAATTAAATAATAGTGAAACTGAACTTTTAACATTGAGGTATATTTTCCCATGCACTTAGCAGAAAATAAAAAAATGAGGCTGTCAGTTGTTACCTTTAGGGAAATAACCGTTACATGAATTTGCCTCTTTCAGGCAACATTTTTATTCAAAGTTTAAATATTTTCCTCCTTATGTTACTTTATACACATGCCTGGCTTTCTTCTCACACCCTGCCCCCCCGACCCCATTTGCATTTCGTTCTCTTTTTGTCATACCTGACCTAAGGCATAAAACCCAAAACAGTTACGCAGAAAGCAGTCTCCTGTGCAGGTGTCTCGGTTAAATTTCCCAAGCCAAGGGTACCTATCACCTTACTCAGCATGCCTATGATGCACAGCCATACAGAAGAAGGGGCGGAAGACATTACTTGGGTCTCAAAACCAGCAAAACTGCATCAGTTATAGACACTGGTAGAGAAGCAGCTAGTTTTACTACAGATTTCTAAAACGCACTTAGTTTTACTGCAGATTTTCTGCAAAATGCAGCCCACTTTCCCCACCCTATTTGTTAGCCTGTGTGAGGTGGGTGCTGTGCCTGTGCGGCGTGACAGCCCGTCCAGCCGCAGCCCTGCCCGCAGCTGCAGCGGCACCTCCGCACTGCGCTCCACGACAAAGCACTGACCCATCTGCAGACCTCCTGGGCTGGGTTTGCACCAAAAGCTTGCAGTGCTCTCGCCAGCTCACTCAGAAGTATTTCCTCTGACATATCCTCACCGGCAGAAGTCATAGCGTAGATGTAACTGTGCTACTGCTAAGCCGTATTATGTCGATTTGGAGAATTGCTGTATCAAGTGCCGGTATAACTGCATTTTATATGCATGTAACTACACACTGCATGCATGTTATGCGTGTATAACTGGGACCAACATATCAGGACAGCCTTTTTAGTGGGGATCTGGATGTAGTAACAAGCTGCTAGGTGGAGCTGCTCAATGATCATTTTAGCTTGTTTGGGTACGTGGTCAGATTCCTTTTGTAAAAATCTTTGAATTTTATTTAAAATCAGATCGAGTGTCAAATTTTACCATAGTAAATTACTTCAGTGGTTTTCATGACATCCTCTAGAAGTAAACTGAACCTCAGTAAACTCTACTTATAATCAATTTTCCCAAAGTGCAACCAAAGAATGAAATAATTCCTGCACACCAGTGATGGGAGTTTTAGGACTGAAGATAGGTTATGCTACTCAGAAATATTACTCAAATCATCTTAAAATGCAGCTCAGTGCTACAGTCACTCTCTTTCTAATTTTAGGCGACTGTGTATTTTTGTTATACGTGCCTGTTTAAAATCTGTAACATCCGAGCTTAGGTGTCTTTAAAAGTTTCTTTTTTTGATACTCTGTTGAGAAGTCTCGATTAAAGGACAGGTTTCTATTGCTTAATATAACTTCCTCAACTACTGTTAATTATGATCTGCCTATCACGGAAGATACGCGAATGGTATAAGCAGTTATGTTACCATGGAGCTATTTTTCATGACAAAATAGAGCTGGGTACATAGGAAAAAAGGAGCGCTCATTTTTCTCTTGCAAACTGAAGAGTATGACAATCGCTGTGTCTAGTTCGTCAGTAGCTACCAACTGAGCACCTGGCAGCGGAGCTCCTCCTGGGGTCAGCAAGGCCACAGCAGAGCTGAGATAAAGGCTGGGTGGCATTTGAATCAGAAAACGTAATTTCCCTGAGATCAGCATTCTGGATGTCCCTTGACGCAGATACAGGGTGAAGCGGTCATCAGCTCAGTCATTGACAAAACATATTGCGAGGAGGCTTTAAATTATTCCGCAAAGCTACGCAAGCGTTGCATGCAGCTTAAATCACTACAGCATTTTATTAATGCTTTCTTTCGCGTGCAGCCAATTCTGCAAAAACGCTAAAAGCCACTTTTAGCCGAGGATGGAAAATTAAGATGAAGACAAGCAAGGCAGTGGAACTAAGAACCCACAAGGGAGAAGGTGATGGGAAGAATAGATCAGGCTATGACAGTGCGTTAGCTATTTCTAACCGCCAGCTACCAAGGAAAATAAAGTCACCTCACTCTAGCAAGCAAACAGGCTGGGTATTTGCTATAGGTCTAGGGGTTATTATAGCGAATTTTGTTTCAGTCTTCTCCACCAGTGTATATTTTGAATAGACCCATGCTCTTAGGACCCAGAAAGTTCAAAGGACATCTCCTTGAATCAGAAGAGCACAATTATTGAAATCGTAATAATTCGATGTGACATCAGCATTTTTAAAGGGGCACACCAACTCCAAAGAGAACTCTCGATAGGAATCAAAAAAAAAAAAAAAGCAAGAGTTAAATCTAATAAATTTCAAACTATCACCACAGCTAGAACAAATTCTTCTGATCTTCTGTGTTTAATTACATGTTTACATCAAAGAGAGCACGGTAAGAACTTTCATTTTTGCAAAAGAGAAAAATGTAATGCAACATTATTTAGGTTTAGTGCATAAATTCCAATGTCACTGCATCCCAGAGGCAGAAAGAAGGAAAAGGAAAATTACGGGGAAAAACTAACAGGTTTTAATACTATGAGAAAATCTTGCAGTAGTAGACAAGGCCAAAGTAGGAAAATCTTGACATTACAAAATGACTTGTCTCTGTGAACTGGACGATATGCACAGATATTTTTAAAAGCTCCTAAGAAGGAACTCTCTCAAATATATATAGATATATATAGATAGACAGATAGATAGATAGTTTCAAGAGATAGACCATTAGTAATAGTATAGATTATGCATTACTATAATAGTATTTTAAAAGTTGGAATATCAGTTTCTTTTTATTTTCCCTTCTTTCAAAATTATGAACCAGAGCCACAGATTGAAATACCAACTTTTCTACATCAACGTATTTCCCTGTTCGTGTTACGGAACAAAAAAGCAGGTATTTCCTTTTCCACATTTCCTGTTATTGGAAATTCTCTCAGCATTCATGTATTGTAATGAAAATTGATTGCTTCAAAAGAGCTGACTTTATCTGCTTTATGATTTTCACTGTGCAGACGTGGACGGGGAGCACATAGACTAATTATATATGCCCCCAAAATGTGCCAGGGCAAGGGAAGATAAAGCGGGAACATGATACCTGGAGATACGGAAATATAAAGAATATTAAGTAATGTTTTCATTACCATTACTGTATTGCTTGTACTTTGTTTTACTGTGTTTGTATTATGCCTGTTATGAAGGTCAATCACAGAGGCTCTTTGGCACTACTGCATGACTACTGCTCCTAACGTTATATTATTATCACTTCTGCAGAGATACTTCTTCTGCATAAGACAAAGACACAGATGCTTCCCAGAAGAGTCTAAAATAATTTAAAGTGTAGGAAGAAAGAGTGATAAAAATCCTGTTAATATTTGAAATAACAATTCCAGCAAGAAACCAGCAATATGAATAACTGTAATTAAATTTAATCTTGGAAGCAATCTTATATGGATACTGCTCAAGGATCACTTAACCTTTTTGGTATTTCATCAGTGCATTTCTAATTATAGAGTGTCTGCTTTCAGATTTGCAGATTGCTTATCTTCTTGCAAGCCCAATTTCAAACGTCAAGGTCTTCTTGAGGTCTTTTCAACATTTTCAGGGCACTTTTCTATTTTTTGATAGAACCACATCTTTTCTTAGTACTGCCTTTTTTCAGTGTGCATGGTTTCTCGTCAATATAAATGATGGCATACATAATATTTTATAGTCTAAAACTTATATGCTTGCCTCTTTCTCTAAACAACTTATTGTACAAAAACAGGCAACAATGAATATACTACATAGTGGAGTTATAGTAAAGGAACTGAAAATTCTTCACATGCTATAAAGATATTAGAGAGGAGTCCTTCTAGGAAAAACACTGAAAGAAAGCAAAATGAGATGTTTAACGCTATGTGCTAATAAGTGATTTGTTCCCTAGGTGGACAAAAAGTGTTAAAAATATTCTCAGGAACATCAACCAGAAGGAAGAAAAATTGCATTTTAAGTCCAGTGGTGATTAACGCTGCCATTCTTCACATGCTATAAAGATATTAGAGAGGAGTCCTTCTAGGAAAAACACTGAAAGAAAGCAAAATGAGATGTTTAACGCTATGTGCTAATAAGTGATTTGTTCCCTAGGTGGACAAAAAGTGTTAAAAATATTCTCAGGAACATCAACCAGAAGGAAGAAAAATTGCATTTTAAGTCCAGTGGTGATTAACGCTGCCATATCTATGGTGGTGTTGTAAAACTTATTTACCTCCGATAATCGCAGTCTGTTTAAAAGCCGTGAATACAGAACACAGGGTAAAACCATATTTCTGTTTAAGCCAATGCCAAAATTTCTACTGATTTGTACGGGACCAGCACTTCACACATGAATACTGACTCTTGTAACTTGAAAACCAGAAGAAAAATTTGGTCACCCAAAAGTAGGAATTGATGTCAGGATTTGTTTGACAGCAATTCTATAAAAACACTTAGCATTTTTTGTTAATACTTAGGAAAAGTCCATCTTTAAGATCTAGGTGAAAAACAACATTCCAAGTAAATGAAAAGAGAAAAGGAGCATTCCATGACATTAGGTGAAGGCTTCTATGAGTGGCATGACTAATTGCAGATTTCTTTAGCAACCAGTGAAGAAATGAAGGGATAATTGTAGCAGTTGGTAAAATAACTAGAAATTATTTTCAGCCAAAGCAAAATTAGAAATCATACACATTAAGTCTGATGATTTACTGCAGCAGAAAATAATAAATAGCAATAAAGCCTCAGAAAGAGAAAATACTTGATACTGCTTTTGCAGACTTGCTTTGCTAAAAACCTGTGTTACAGCAATGCATGGAAAAGGACATGAAGTAATACACTTAGCAATAATTCATTATTCCATGACTGGAGTTTTCTGGAGAGAAAGGTCCAGTGGTTTCTGTGGGGCTAATTGTAAAGATCAGAGTAATGCAGCAATAGCTCTGTTCCCTTTTTGACGTATTCCTGCAGTACCACACCACCTTTAATTTTGACAGTGTTCCATCTTGTAGTTTTAAAGCCACTTTTGTACATAACTTATATCTGACAGGAGTTTATTTTATTTTTTTTTTTACTTCTTTACTTTCCTAGAATAGAACAGATCACCCTGGAATAGCTGAAGATTTAAGTCTTAATGACTTTAAAGGAAGAAAAATGTAACCCTTCTGGTTAAAATAAATTGGATGTTGCTTTTTCTCTGCCTTATAGTAAACACAGTGAATGTATATTTTAACAAATACAGAAGAATGAATACAAAATATAATACATTGAAGAATAATGGTTGAGATCTTTTCGAAAGACCAGAGGTTGCATTTGGAAGCACTGAGAAAAGCATTTTGAGTTAAAACCTACAGCAGTAGGTGAGCATAAGCAAGTCCAAAGTGATATAACTTACACCAAAAAGAAAGGAGCGAGGGGACCGATTAGAGAAAGAAATTAAATACAGTATCTGTGTGGTCTTTCAGAGGAAGACAGAACTAACTAAGCAGGATTTAACAGGTAGCTGTTTGAATCATGACGATGTGGCCTTTAAATGTGCGTAGAGCAAGCACGTATTTGCCCACAAAAGGTAGCGTAAACTTATACTGTAAGGTATACAGGTAGTGTGGGTCAGCTCTCAGATTTTAAATTTTTCTCCCTACATCATTTTTGATCAGTATTGTCACATCTGTTCTTAAAAATATTCTCACATAGCTTCTTCTACCAGTTCCTTCCCTTATGACGAGAATGTTCTTCCTAAAACAATGGAAAAGCAGTTAGCCCTCACCCTTTTCCTCTTCAAGAAGCAAAAGTGCCAACATCTTTTCTGGTTTGTATTAAAACATTCATAGTCGCCCAAAGATTATTTTTTATTTCACATTTAAAAAAAAAAAAAAAAGGTTTCTCAGTCCAAACTGGCCCCAGAAGTGTTGAAAATGTTTTCACAGCAGAAAACAAAAGGGGAAAAGGCAATTCAAGTTACAGCACATGTTATGTGTCAATGTCACCCCACTTTGAACCATGTTGTCTCTATATTCAAAACCAAAGTTAATGTCAAACTTAAAAAAGAAAAAAGAGAACTAAAACAATAACAAAAATAAAAAAGATCACTGGGACAAATTTAGAAGTGTTCTCACTTATTTTTTCTTTTCTTACACAGAAAAATTGTCCTTTGTAACTACCAAAAAAAAAAAAAGAAAAAGCGAAAGAAAACAGCTTAGGCAAACTGGTAATTTTTGGCAGAAAAAAATGGAGCAGTTGCTGGCCATCCATACTACCCATTTTGCAATCCTAGCTAGTCTATGGTTCTGGCCTCCACTTCTAACACATGAGAAACAGACCAAGTTCTGTGCACAGAATATACTTATAGTGCAGAATAGGGTCATAAGCAGGTGAAACATTGCTTCTTTTTCTTTGATGAAATACCGCTACGTTCCAGCAGGACATACCGAGACTGTAAAGTTAACACAATTTGTCTCACAATTATTCAAACTTTCTTTTTCTTCCAAAAGTTCTAATTCAGGAAGGTTTTTAAGAACATGCCTGATTCATTCTGATCGTCTTGGTTACTTAGGCTGATACAAGTTCTTTTGGGTAAGAGCTGTTGATCATGTCATATAATAGAACTGTCACAAGTGCATACATAATTCTGTGCTTAGACTTTATAAAAAGTATAACACCATACAGGAAAACATGGTAATTACTTACGAATCCACATGATTTTCAAAGGAAAGGAGGATCGGAAAGGGCGATGTCTTAAATGCACATTCAGCAATAGCTTCTATTACTTCCTGAAGAATCAAAATACATACAGTTACAAATTTATGTCTCTAAAGAAACAGCGTTTTGGTCTTTGAAGACAGAAAAGACCCAGAGGTCTGAAATCATACCCAAAGTGCCTGAAATCAGACCTTCCGTTCTAAACATCCCAGAAAGCTCTGGATGTGCTTTTGCAGCAACCAAATTTTTCAACCTGAACTGTAATCAAATCTCCAAAATGTCTGATGAGCCTGAAGCACCGCATTTCTCAAGAAATGACTTATGTCTGCCTAAATCAATAGTTTAAATGTAAAACTTGGTCTCTGTGTGGAGTTGTTCCATGCCTGAAGTAATGACTTTCATAAACTATTTTCCATAATAATAAATGTTTTGTTTTGTCTGACAAATGCATATCTTCTAAACATCATCACCACAAGCACATATCCATAAAATCCTTAGTTACTCCGACTCACAAGTTTTAGTTCCCTCTTTTTTGATGAGAGAAACCCCTTTAAGGCAAAAGAAGGACACACACCCCCCACACCCCCCCACACCAAAAAACCCCATTACTCAGTTAAAACAGCTGGCTGAATAGTAATCATCAAACAGAGGGCACAGAAACTGAAACTTCTGTAGAAGTTTCCTTTCAGCTCTGGTGGAAAATGGCAACTGTAAATCTAGTAGAGGAATCATTTGATAACGCTAATTTTAGTGGGGCGCACAATACAGTAATGCACTCACTGTTACAAATTATTCAATGTTTCCCTGTTGGAACACAAAACTTTTTTCAAAAGAACTTATAAAACACTGAAGACTTTCTATATGCATTGCTGTCAAACTCTGGAGCCTGTTCCCTCCCAAATCATAAGGATGACTAAAACCAAAAAGATTTATCTATTTTAAACAAGCGCCCTCTGGGGATTCCTTTTGTTCATTTTCTGTACTTTTAAAGGCTCAATTGAGAAGCGTAACAGTAAGAAATCCACTCCCTAAAATGAAAGCTGAGCTTCTGGTACATTCTTCTGAAGTCGCGTTGCAGACTCCAGGACTGGAAGGAAAGCACAAGCCATCTCAAGACTTGCTGATACGAGCTAGCATACAAACAAAATTTACAGTCTTCATGTAAGTAGCAAAAAACACAGCTCACGCACAAATTGTTATAGTATCTCTTACAAGATGAGAAAGTAGCGCTCTCAGCACACACAGGTGGTGAATGACTATATTTAATAAACTTCAATCACCAAATATTTAAATGTTTCACATATCACTAACCATTCATGTGCTTCAACTAAGACTACTTCTAGCCTTTAAAGAAAGCAGAAAGGCAGAGCATTTATTGGGAGAATAGTAAATGGTGAAGAAAGCTGGGTGAAGGCAGGTAGGAAGCTGCAGTTTCACAGCAGCGGTTCTCCCATGGGGGAACGCACGACGGAGTGATTCCCCCTGCACACCTTCTGTCCAGCTCCAGTAAATCACTAAGTGCTGGTACCACCTTAACCCTGTTCAGAACCGGCGGGATTCTCAAAAGCATCTAAGGCAATTTGAAGAGGTACTGCCGAAAGCAGTCCTGAGGCCTTTCTTGCTCCTACACACTGCTCAAGCTGTGGAGTAAATCCATAAATTTATTTTCAACTGCCTTCTTAACTGCAAAAAGGGATGAAATCCAGCATGCATGGGGAAAATAACCTGAAAGAGTAAAATCAGGATTACACTCATGAAATCTGAGGATGAGAAGCTCAGGCATTGGTTCAGTGGAGAAACAGGTATGCTGGTGATTCAGTCTTGCACTGCATTCACATGTAAATGCAAATTCTCTATGGTCAGAGAGGAATGACACGGTAAGTTCCATACTTTATTCCAGCTGCAGAATGACTCACCTGAAACAGGTCTCCAAGGTATATATAAAGTACACACGCACAGATTCCTGGTTATGGCATGAAAAATATTGTTGGCTCCCTAAGATCTCACCCTGGCAGCAGCTCACAATCTGCAGCTGAGAGAAACCTTACTGATTTCTGTATGTCATGAAGCAAGGTAAAACCCAACCAAACAAAAAAACCCACAAAAACCCCAGCAATATGAGGATGGGGAGTATATATTGCTTCTGTCTCCACACTTCAGAAAGCCTATCCAAGGCAGTGAAAACTGACAGACTGAACAGAAGCACCGTGTGCCGTGGTCATGCCAAAAGCGTGAGCTGATAAATGATTCAGCATTCAAGACCCAGTGATCACTCGGAATTGATTCACACACTTCTGACACATTATTTCACTATCATTTTGCTCCTCCTCAGCCAAGCAGCACACTTTCAGTGTTGAAAAGAAACCAGCAGTCAATACATTTTTACATTTTTCTGTGTGGAGAAACAATATTTGCCCTGAAGAGTGACAGATGAAATATTCCTGAGTAGGTTTAAAATACCTTCCAATATCTCTCCTGCAAACACAATGCCTAGGGGTTGAACATCTAAATAACCAGGGATAATCCTCATTCCTGCTAATGATCCTTTTAAGAATCAGATTAACTTTGTTTTAAATTCCTGCTCATGACCAAAGGAGTTGAGAGCTATCTTCCTTAACGAAAGGACTTCCAGCAATCAAACTCTACGCATATAAACACAATTGGCTTCGTATAAACATAACTGGAAAGTTAATAACAAACATGCAAGAAGGTTGTGTTTTACATTTTCCTGTGCTTAACTCCATCAGTGGAGAGTTAGAGAAAACAAATTGAAAAAAAGAAAGGAGTGTTCTGGTGCGAGTGAAAGTTGGTGCTTTTTCTGTGTGGCAGTATTGTTTGCTTTAGAAGACAAAAAAAAAGCCCCAACAACTCATGCTTCAAGCGCGGGAGACATGCTTCCAAGCTGTAGCTAGCAGAGAAGCCACACCTAACACCTGTAACATAACCAAATCCAGTAATGAGTATTTTTCCACATCTTCTTGCACACAGGTAAATCTAGAAACATATTTCCATGGCAAGTTCGTGTCTCAGATGGACAAGAATTATTTCTTCACGCTTCAAAAATGGTATCCTGATGTATCATTATAAGCTGTGCTGACTACCAATCTTAATACTATAGGAAAACACCTCCATCCTGCTCCTCTAACACCCTGGATCAAAAACATCTTTAAGAATAACAAGAAGATAATAATTTAAGATTATTGCTAAGGGTATAGTATCTACCTTTTATCACAGAAAACGGAAATGGAAGATGAAATTCAGAAATACAGATGATATGTTTAGGGTTTGAATGGAACAAATATCCCATCACACTCTCTGAAGGTACTAATTTTTCTTTTTCACTCTCCAGTGCTTCAAATCTAATCCCAAGCATCAGGGATAAGGGTAACATTGCACACACCGTTACTCAGTTTTTAAATAGTTAATATAACGATGAGTGTCTGGTCCCTATGGATGGGACCTCTCCAACTGGGCATGAGTAGCCTGTTCTCTGCTCATAGGAATTTAAAGGCTTGCACATTGTAGACATTCCCACGATAGCTGCTGTTTCCTACCTCAGTTCAGCACTTTTGTCTCCCACTCCCACTTACCCGGCAGAGAAGAGAAAAAGAGTATATTGACACATTGCTTATTGCCGTTCAAATCCATACGGCCTTCAATCTCAGCTCTCCTCCCGGCCACGTGCTATGGAGCTGTAACACAAACCAGCCCTTCCTCCCCGTCCTCCTGGTTCCAGACCCATCCGCAGACCCATTTTACACTGTGTAAAACCGGTTGTGGTGGCAATACCTGGTCCTTCAGCCCTGGCTGTGGTCTGCCCTGTTTCTCCCCCTTCGTGAGATTTGCTGCAGGGACATCCACAGGAGTATGGACCTGGGCACTGAGCCCAGTCCCCAGATGGCACAGATTATTACACCACGTAATCCCTTCTCCTCTGACTGCCACGATCGCCAAGAACCTCTTCCTGTGCAAGGTCCAAATACTGCAACTCTTCTCTTCCAACGATGCTGCACGTGCTCCCAAATCTCCTCTTAAAACACCTTTTTGCCCTCACATTCCTCTTCCCTTCCACCTTTGCAGTAATATTCTCGCAATGTATTTGTGATGCATTTTACATGAAAGAAACCACCCCAGCTAAAGCCAACTACACCAGTGTGCTGTGTTGCTGTACCTTGAAGGATATTTCAGTTGTCATAGTGAATCCGTGTGTAATGACCGGCTCTTCTTCAGCTGTTCGTCCTTTCCAGCAGTCCAGCTCCACACAGCGGCAGCCTGACAAAAGCACTTGCCGATACATCTCCACCGATGAGTTACCGGCCAGCTGTCCAGCTGCGACAGCACAAGAACACGAAAAAAGGGAAGTCATTTTGGGCCTCGGGAATAAATACAAATAATCTAATAATAATTAGAGTTAACAGCATCTTTTACCCTCGGCTGAGAGGAATAACACTCAAAGGCATACAAAAAGCATAAGAACGTAATGGAAATAACTTAGGCAGAGTCAGTGTCATGGTTTGGATTCTGCCCTCAGTTAAGCTGCTGTGAGTGAGGAGAAATAGCCGAACTGAAGCCAAATTGAAAACTTCTGATAGACAGCATCGAATACATAAAACAAAACAAAACAAAATAAAATAAAATGGCTTAGTTCTAAAACACTTTGTTATCCTTTGACAAGCAATGTGAAATTCAGAGGCGACTCAGGACGGCAAGATCCCACTTTCTCATAACATGCAATGCAGTTTAATACAAGATAAAACAAACCTCCTGCACAGTCACTAATGGTACCATTACTAGGTCTCAAATCAATATTTAATACACTAATCACCGCACTGAGTTGGTCAGTTAAATTTCCTGATATGATACTGCATTATGTAGGGAGAAATTTAATTAAACTACCAGTTTCCAACAATGACATAATATAAATCTAAAAATAAACAAGGAAAACTCAGCTTTTCCCAAACTCAGGCAGTATTAAAAAAAAAAAAAAAAAACCCACAGGACCCCCCCCCAAAGAAACAAAGAAGTCCAGTTGTGTTCAGGGAATGATATCCAGCCAGGGTGTCTTCACCTGCTGCAACAGGTTTGATTCCAGTCACATGGATACAAATTTCTTGCAGCAGAAAGGTAAAGATAATGGAAGAATGGCTTAGTGCTTGTTTTAGATGTGAAGAAAATGGATGCAGTTTCCTGCTTTCTAGCAGGCTTCCTGGGAAGACCTTCCGGGATTTCTTGAAGGGAATTCACTTGCTTTTTAAGGAGGCAGTGAGTTCATTTACATTAAAGATTCTTCACTGATGGGGGTCATATAAGTACTTCATCCAGACTGGCATATAATATAATGCAGTTACTCTAATCATTTCATTGTCTCTGTGGTTCTGTGTTTAGGTTTTACGCTGGGAACTACACGTTTTGGTTTCCTTCACTACGCTGGGAACTACACGTTTTGGTTTCCTGCAGTAGATAGCATTGTCTGCTTTCTCTGTGTTTTTACCTTCCACTAAAAACTGTTACAGAAAACCCCTTCTATCTGAAAATTCCTGTTTACCGTTTGTGTCTGATACATGAGCTGGAGCAGTCATAAATACTGCACAAGGTATTAACATTACGCCTATTGAAATCCGTGAGATTTCTCAGCTCCTGCTGGAACCAATGGGAAATCTATGTTAATAACAGAAGAATTTGGCCAGTGCTGGAAGGTTCTGGAAAATCTAAATGGAGTCAGCAAAGTGACAATGTGTCTCTCTTATTTTTACTTAACTTTTTCCTGTGTTTCCCCTTTGATTATAGCAGGTTATCTTTACTCACACAAAAGCCTCTTTGGTGCAATCCCAATGTCTGGGGTAAGCAGTGGCTCTTTTTCCTTGCAGGATGCAAACAAGCACGAGCATGGGTCAGGGTACCCCAGCACACGTTTCTGTATACTCATCCCTAAGCATCTGCTTATGAAAACTTGTCTCTCATTATATGGACCCGCTGAACTCTGCTGCCTAAAAAAACTACATTCACTTAGAAAGCTGTTTTCCTGTTGTCTTTCTTTTCCCTCAAAGCATATTGAATATGGATTAACAAACTATTTTACGATTAACAAACTCTACTATACTTCCTGAGACAGCACTGGCCATTATTATTGCTGAGCATTTTGGACTACGAGATCCCTAACCTTCAAAAGTGTTTAAGTAAATCATGACATGCATCACTTGCCATATGACACTTCTCCACACTACCTTATTAATAAGCCTCAGACGTTTTGGAAGGACTCCTGCTAAGGATAAGAGGATATTCAACCTCCAAAACATTCAATCTTCAGAAAGGCTCCCAGAGTGCAAAATGATAGCAAACGTGTTAATAGTCTCAATAGCTTATTTTTCTGAAATATGGAATATTAGGAATGTTCCCTCAAATGTTTTTTGCATATATTTTATATAAACTTCTGTAGTGTGAGTCTGTGTTTGCATCTATTCCAAACTATCCCTTTAACAGATGCATTCTAAAATGTGCTAACACAGACACTAACGGGAAGACTTCCAGTATGATATTTTTAATATCCTGAGTACAGATCAATTTTTTAATACTGGAAATTGAAAGCATTATGTATTCCCTTCTAGAATACATAGAGCATCTACACTCATACCATAATATTTGTATCCCATCACCCTATATAGGATAAGGAGAAACAGATTTTGACAAACCCTTGCTTTTCTAAAACTATAATTGGCCAAATCATACCTGACAGGACACTAAGCAAAATGAGCCTGTGCTAATTGATATAAGCTGAGGATATGACCCACGTTTCCCCACACGGATCAGTTCCACGCTTCTGTAACTTTAAGCTGCTCATTTCTCAGCAAGTGCATCCTTGCTGGATTCATTCATCACTGTTTTTCCAAGTGCAAGTTATTTGCAATACATGGACTTAAAATTTGTTTATGATTTTATGACATGTATCCTCCTAAAACTGGGGGATATTTGGATCCAGGTATTTGGAGTCACCTGACTCTTCACTACTCTAGAAACAGAGGCTGCCTCTGCCCCCTCGCCCACCCATGGCGCCACCTTCTCCCGGCACGAAGAAGTGCCTGTACACTCCCTTTGCCACGCATAAACACGAGTTGCTAAACCTCCTCTCTTCAGGCAAGTCCTGGAAAAGCACTCAGTGCTCTGGATCATACGCTGTAGTTTGCAGCGTGCAAACTCAGACCCTCGTACTGCTGGGAGTCTGCCTCCTGACTCCAGCAGCAACAGAAGGTGCTGGCGGCTACGGTTTTTTTTAGACACAGGACGTTTATCTGAATTTATTTTCCTTCCGAGCTATTTTGCCATGCACAGGACAAGCTAATTAGACCCCACACTGTGACATACTCTGCTACTGCTTGTATGGAAGTCCAAATAAGGCTCTCGCCCTATGGCTGTTATTTTTAACACTATACATTGGACCAAAGCAGGACATGCGGTCAGGCTTGCTCCAGCCAGCAGCAGGAATACACTTGCTGTCAGTATTGATTCAGGCCCACCCAAGCAGAAGATGCAGCGCTTGCGTATGCCAGGAGGGCTGGGGCTGGCCAGCCTCTGAGTTTGCATGTCGGCTCAGCCGCTAGCAGTGCCCGGGCAGCTCCCACGCTGCAGCCAGGCTACGTGACGGACACTATGTCCGTCAGAGGAACCGGCACGGGGTGCATGGGGTAACCTAGCTGTGGGTTCTAGGGGTTCTAGCTGTGGGACCCATTTGAGAAAGACACACTGCATGGCCAGCTGAGTCTCTCCAGCTGCAGTGAGGGAGTGGAAGCCACTGGGACCTACTTACAGAGCCCTTCCCCTGCTGCTGGATCTCCGTATCTTTGTCTTACAGATTTCAGCTATTTGAAGATCTTCAAATGCTGCTATTGGAGTCAGAGAAGTTACCCAATCCTCAACACAGTTTTATCCTCCTTAAAGAGGGGGGGGTTAGAAAATAACATATCTCTTATTTCAACATACTTCAACTGGTTGGCCTAAAGAGGCAAATAAGGCACAGAGGATCTTGAAAACTCACTAAGCAGCAGCGAATGAAATATTACTTAAAGGAAATAAAATACTTTCATGATCTTGACTTTTCTTCTCCTTCTTGAGAATCCAGTATCTGACCAAACAATATTTTTTTTTAACTCTGTGTTCACCTCTGCTGCTACTGGAGGCAAGCTTCCTCTAGAAATTTTGGTGTCAGCTGCTGATCTCTATTAGAATAATTAATTTTGCCTTCAGGATACAATCAATACGATTTTTTCTTTCCCTTTTACAAGGTTTCCGCTCACTTTTGAAAGTAGAAACTCCCTCACTTATGGCTTCAGAAAGAGGGAACAGGCATGGGTGAAGAAGGTAAGGTGGGGGCAGGTACCCCTTAGGACAACAAAAAGATAAACTGACGTTTAATAGTGCTAGTAGGAACACTCAGCTGTCAAAGTTAGAGCAGTCACGTAAAACATGACAAAGCAGGAGACCCAAGGTATTTTTACTCAGAGTCTGCTTAATTGAGTAGTCGTCTTCTCACAAAAGCTGAACTGCCTCAGAGGAAGATGCAAGAGAGAGTCAGGCAGATGAGAATCACCACCTTATTGAAGCTATTTTTTATATATAGGATTTTTTTATACAGGGTATTTTTCATATATAGGATTTATTTTGAGAGCAGGGCACTGAACTGGTATCTCAGAAAGTTCCACCTAAGACCTTCCACACAGATCATCTTTCCACTTTGTGAAGCAACAACAGCTTTCCCTCCACCGATTTATTTTTTTTAATGGCTATGTCAATTCGACAATGTAACTGTGGAAGCTGCTTCCACAGTTGCACTGAATTGGCCTCGGGGAGCAGATAGGGGTCTGTAGCTTCCTTCCTGTGAGGTGAAGTCATCGTGTTCAAATTAACTTCATTTCTGAAAACTCAGCCCTTTTTCTCAGTGTTACACAAGCTTTTATGATATTCTGAAGGGGAATCATGAAAAATAACGACAGCTGGAAGGTAAAAATACCTCCAGAAACTGCTGATGAACGGAAGAGCTGCACAATAACCACTGCTCCTCCTTTTTACCCGTTAGCCCTCATGCTAAGATAAACCATGACCCCAGTGCCAGGAAGAACCTCATTTAACTGCCTTAGATTGCTGGATAGGATTAGCTGGGTCTGCCGGTGGGACAACAGCTACGGCTCCTCCTCAGCTCAGCTTCTCTCTGCTGCAAGAGCTCCCGGAGCTCTCTTACCCTCTAGTCCATCAGGAAGGACGTGGTGGGGCTGGAAGAGAGCAGAGCCTTGGGTCTTGCCAGCTGATCACCTGAGCTCAGCGCAGCTCGAGAGGCACGAAGCAGCCAGCCAAAAACTGCTCTTGGTGGTACGACAAACCCATGCTCAGAGCAGGCATTGCCCAGCTTTCCTTCCCTTCCATATGATGCTGTCATCTTGGAAACTGTGAAGATACTGTCTTGGAGGCTTTGAAGGTGAAGAAGGCTTCAAGGAAGTGTCGAATGCAGAAAATAAGCAGCAACAGTTAGGACTGAGGAATCGCTGAGAACAGAAAAGCTGAAGGACGGTAGAGGAGAGGCCACAGCAGGAATAAAGAAGAGGAGAACATGCCCTCATGAGATATTTTTCTAGAAACAACTGAAAGTACTGGACTGTGAGCAGGGAAGCAGGTGCTGAGGGTGAGTGGTATAGTCCCATGTTGGCTATATGCGCTAAACTGATAGCTCTGCAACCTTCTGCTGCTATTATTTTTCCTTTCAGCCAAAGACAAAACACTCATCAAAGGCTTGTGATTTTCAAATTTTGCATTTCACATATACAACAGCAAGTTGCATAGCCATCAAAGTGTGCAATGCTGATAATGATACGTAATCATTTGTCTTTGACTTTGGGTGCTGCTGAGAGAAATGCTGCAAAGTCACTCCCCACTGTGACAACAGCAGTAACCTGAGGTGAGACTAGTGAGAAACCAGAAAAAGGCAGGGTTGCACATTAAGGGTTCAAAGGAATAAATAAATAAATACGATACCAGTGAGAAAAAAGATGAGAGACAGTAAAAAGAAGTTTCCAAAAGATGACATTTCTTTAAGCTAGTGTAACTATAAATCACTTCTTTCTTCATGGATTTTTACCTTTGTTCTTAAAAATTACATTTCCCTAAGAAAAAGAAAACAGTAACACTTCTAAATAAATAATCAGGACTTGATGTACTGCCAAGGGTTTCTACTAAAGGCTAGGAAAATTATCAGGGTAATTAAAAATAAATTCAGAGTGTGCACATGTTTCTTTTTATGTTATAATGTTGTTTCTTTGCACATGCTTTTTCTGGGTTTAAAAAACTAACAAAGGGAGAGATAATTGGTAGGGCATTAAGCACAGTAATCATAAAGTCTTGCTAGACTGAACGGTTTTCTTATTGTCCTAATAATTATTACATGACTAGTTGCTATTTCACAGTTCCAGTGAGGGCAGTGGTGCTACCAAAGCTTCCCTTCCAAAGCCATGAGCACTTGAGCAGACTCTTTGAAATCTTCTTGGGAAAAAGAACAGTCTGCCACCATTAATTTTACAGGTTTCAGCTCAACTATGTCCTTGTTGGAAGAAAGCAAATGGCAATGTGATTGCTGTATCTGGTCTAGCCTCAAAGCAAAATCTAAAGCTGTCAGTTTTTGTAATACGCGGATAAAAATCACATCATTAATCCCATTGTCAGCCAGCTGCCACACACTTACTGAACATAATGAACCCACTAAAAGGGAAGGGCATGTGTTTTGTGCTTCTAAATGTGAAAATACACCCTTGGAAATGGGATTTGAAAGAAACTAAAACTTATTTTGCACTATCCCCCGAGTTAACTCTGATTTACTCCTCCCAATTTACTAAGCCAGGAATATTATGTTAAATTAAGACTGAGGATCATACTTCCAAATGTAGTTTCTGAAATTATTTAGAAATGCAGGCAAAGAAATCTATAGATGCAATCTGAGATGCAGACTTTGACATACAAGTCAAAGCGAATTTGGAAAGTTTCAAGGTAAACTTTCTTTCTCCTAAAATAATTAAGTATGTTAGGTCATTTGTTGTGCAGTTAAAAATTTAGAATGGGTTGGACTAATCATGCATTTCCATCCTTAATTCTTTGTTCTTTGGCTTCTGCGCTTCTAGACCTTTAGAACGTGACTCTGTCCTGATCAGCCCTGATAAAAATCTGTGGTATGGTACTGGCTATAAATTCATGCTGGTAGAGGGGAGAACAGTATTTTATCTCTTCAGACCAACTTTAAACTGCACCATCTGTCCTCCCTGTGGGCCTATGCTTCCCACATTTGTACAACAGCTTTACTGTGTTCTTCCAGAGAATCTGTATAAAGCTGCAGCATTTGGCTTAAGCGGGTCCTAATCCTCACTGGCAGAACAAAGTCCATACTGGAGGTAAGAGGCCTGCAAAATATCATAATTAAAAATTGCTTTTGCTTTGGACATGTCTGCGCTCTTCCAAAGAGCATAAATTTCTGCATATTGGAATCGTAACTTAAAAGCGGCCACACTGATTTTCATTTCTTTTAATTCAGAGGAACAAAATAGCTGTCAAGCCGAATGCTTATATGACAAGTTTTAGCACAAAACACATTTTACAGCCAAGATATAAACCTGTGAATAATGGTGTCTAATGGAAACAATGACAGTTCATTCACTTTATGAAAGCACTAGAAGGTGCTGTAGAAAGTGCTATAACAAACACAAAACAGATGAAAGTAACTACCACACGGTCTGTTGAAACTGGGCATCACCACCGCATGGTTTTGTTTATGTTTTGGCATACTGGCATTCTGAAGAACTTGGTCAGTCAAGGTAACTGTTAATAACATTGAAAGGCCTACATTATCCATAGGCCACTTTTTTAGCAAGCAATATAGCACTATTTTTTTTTTACATAATGCTAAGACATTATGTAAACATGACAAGACAAAGCAAACATCAAAACAAACAGAACACCCTGTGCACATCTGCTTCCCAAAAATGTTTGTTCTTACATAAACTAAACTAAAATTGTGAATTTACAATTATCTTCTCACAAGTTAACAGCATCTTAGACCAGAAAATGAGTGCCGAAAGCTGGGCTCCTAAACTGTCTTAGTTTTTTTTGGAATCTTAAAGCATTGTTAACTTTGCTGTGCAAACTATACAGTTCGGGACTCATTAACTATAATTCAAATTAACAGGAGCTTCTGCGTGCTCAGCCTTTCTAAAAACATGACAGCACCTAAAAATTTCAGCTCAGACATTAGATATAGTCAGAGACCAGATTTCCATTCCTTGCAGATATGAATGGACTGTCAGAAAGCTATGTGCCATGTTGGGACCTCTCTAATCTCTAAATCAAAGCAAATTTCATGGAGCTCAACAAAGTGTCAGATTTAACGTTTAGGGGCAAATTTATTAGCTACAGAGATGCTTCGCATACTTGTTTGGCTATCCTTGGTTGTCGTAAGTACATCGTTCCCCCTCCTCCCCAGACAAAGGACCTTAATCTGGAATCCTATCTAAGTGGAGGGAAACTTTCCAGGGACTTGACTGGGCTTCAGGCCAGACCTTATCTGAACAATGCAACTGCTGCTCACCTGTTAATAAAGGTATATGTGATGTATGTGTGTAGCAGCTAGAACAACAATCAAGTGCTACCCTTCCTTCCCTGAAGACTAAGCTCCATCATCATTTACTGCTGATGCTTTTACTATATTTTATGGTATCACTGCAAATATGCTATGAATTTTTGAAAGATAAGAAATTGGATCGCTCCAACACTGTACCTGTGAGGTAGGTGTTGTGTGAGGAATTGATGAAATAGTGTGATAGTGGTTGAGACATATCTTCATTTAAATCCAGTTTCTCAGGTGGAACAACGCCGTTTTCTTCTCCACTCAGATATCGCATAAATCCATCCACTGATATCTGTCCTGAGAGAAACACAGATCCAGGGAAAGCACCGGTTAATTTCAAGTACAGATTTTGCAACGTACAGATGTTATGTTCAATATACACTTACATAAAGGCGTGTGTGAAAGACCATATAATCATCAGACTGGCCTTCATCTAGTTATTCATATATTCTTTTGTTACTATTACCTCATTTTCAGCCATATAAGTTGCAGGTAATACACATCCCTTTACCTCTACCAAAGATAAATCATTTCATAATCAGCGTCTACAGATAATCAAGGGCACAAGGGAATCAGAATTACAGAGGGCTATAAGCACAGAGAAAATAAATCGAAGCCTATCAAGGAAGGGGATCTGGGGACAAAGGAAAGCATGCTTTCCAGAGAAAACCAAGAAACCAGCAAACAGAGCGCCACGCAAAGAAACAGGTAACTTTGACCTCTTTTGAATATGATTCAGTGTGTGTATATACGAATGCAACCAAACTGCAAAGCAAAGCAAACCAAACCAAACTAAATGAACCACCTTTCAAGCGGGAACTAAGCTTTGCTTTGCAATTCTTACATTTGTCTTCCAATTCATATCTCACTGGAGTGCCAGCATAAATGATCATTTCATATGCTGCTGGCAAATTAGAAAGCTGAGTCCTGTCCTCAGCTTAAACATCACCATTGATCTCAGTGGAGCTGTGCTTATTACGTCAGGACAAATTTCTCTGACAAGCCTTCTGCATAAAGCTGACTTTAGGGTTAGTGTCGATTGTGCATTTAGAGATATTGAAGATTAATGCTTAACCAAACGAATTTGAGACATTTTTCTTTGCCTGCTATTTTTGTTATTTTGTCTAGATTTCATCTGTAGATTTACTCAACCACTTAGCTTTAGTTAATTCAGTTACTGCCTATAGTAAAACAGATCTTCTGTATCTCTGAAGAACCTCGAAGCAGCTACGTGCCTGGTGACTCCCAACAATGAGAACTTCTTACCTCTTGTCCCCAACCCAAAATATTCTGCATGGTATCTCTGTTGAAAAAAACCCTTAGTCGACTGACAATGGCATTGAAAACTGGAAGACTTCAGCTCTACTCCTAACTCTGTTGCTCTCTCCTTTTAGGGTCGATCCCTTTTTATCCTAAACCATATAAACTTACTCATATTTTTCTAGTATATGAAAACGTAATGGGTAACCCTGCAGCATTTTTGTAAAGTTTGTAACCACACGATGCAAATACAGTAACTAAAGCATTTACTTAAAATCTGTGCTTGGACCCTGGGCTTTGGCTCTTGATCAGAGAGGGAAAAAACATAACGGTCTTAAGTTCAGATGCCTCATTTTCCTAACAACCCAAGACGGTGGCACTAAATGAACCTATTCATATGACAAGAAATGTAGTGACAATACAGAGCAATGCAATTATCATTCATTCTTATGACAACAATTGTAAGATGGTTGGAAGGAAAAACATCAAGTCCATCCACTATTTTAAGACTGTAATCTGAGTGCAATCTTGTCAGGCTCCACAGCTGCTTTGTTATAGGGTAATTAATCATCCACAGACAGAGGCCTATGTACTTTCCTTTTCACAAGAAAAAATGTAAGATAGAGAAAATTAGGAAAAAAAAAACCCCTGCTGAGGTTTTTCATGAAACTAAAGACTTATGAACATCCTATCTGCTGCGTGAATCTACCAGAGAGACATTATGAATGTAAAGAGTATCAGGCGCTATCATGGAGTTAGCTTGAGCTAAAATCCACTGAAGAGAAACACTCTGCACCAACTTCACTGTGATATAGATATGGTCTGTGGTGTACATTCACAACACACAAGCAATATCATACAGGAAAAAATGGGTAAGATCTGAATGGGATTGCCACACGGGCAACCAGCAAAGCCATGTCACGTTATAGTGATTTGCAACTTCTGATGCTTGAGATAGCTCATCCAGAGTCATCTTCAGTATCTCCATGTTGTTTTGAATGTTTGAATGCGCTCCTTTCAGCCAGACTAGGAAGTTTAAAGTTGCTTTGTCATTCCTGCTCCAGGCTAAAATGAAACATAGTAGTTTTCACACACCCAGTTCCTCAAAAAAACCCGTGGCATCATAATCACACCGTGTTCAGAAAGAAAGGCTTCCATTTTGTTACACAGATACTCAGGTCGATTCATGTAGACATAGTATTCAAGCATCTCAAAGCGATCTCTGTGTTTAATCCTCAGAGTATACCTGAAAAACAGGGTCCTTGCAGTCCTTGTTTTTCAGATGGAGACCTGAAGCTGAGGATAAATTAACTGACTGGACAATACCCCATGGAAAACCTGTGGGTTAACCTGGGAGTTGAACTGCACAATCTCTTGAAGCCTGTTTGGGCGCCTTACTCACTTGAACACCTTTGGGATGAAAGGAAGCAAGGCTCAGGCCTCCATTTCCTCCCTTCTCTCTATTTTATGGTTCATCCTGCTGCTTTGCTTCCTTCCACACTGAAGTAAGACAAGGTCTGCAGAGTGGTCCTTCTGTGTGTTGCCGCTGGCATTAACATAAATCACAGCAAGTATTATTCATACGTATAATTACATAGTTTCTGAGTTACACAGTTATCTGAGCTTATGGCTGTAGAATGTTATTTTCCCCATCATAATTAAGCAGTCAGCATTTCAGAAAGTGAAGCAATTTGCAAGTTCAATTACAGCCGATATTGCACCAGTGAGAGTTTGACTGTGGAACGGAGATGGCAGATGTCAAAGGGACTTTGTATCCTGAATATTAAAGAGTAGATTGTTTGTGATTAACGTCAATGATATGCTGAGGCCAACTGCAGTGAGGATGATCCTCGGTGGACAGTCATCCAAAATGAAATGGCCTCAATTTATTGGTAAGATTTGTTCTCTGTTTTCTTAAGCATATTACAAATTTACTGCAGACATTGCCAAGAAAAAATAATTTGTGATCGGTTCTTTCCATTACAGCTGTCACCTTTTATCTTCAGATATGTATTAGGAAGATTTAATGATTTGATTAGATATAAAAAGTTAGAGGGGAAAAAAACCACAGCAGGCAAAAACACAGGGACAAGACAGATTCACTTTTTTTTTCTTTTTTTTTTGCTCGCACATAATTGTCTTAAAATCATCTGAACCCTAGGTCTTTGATGAAACTTCCAAAATAACCGGTGTGCTTTATATACTTAAAATTGTGGAGTTAACTGGCTTGTCTTTTTCACTCACCGTTGCCGTGTTAAATTTGATGTCACTTATTAGAACAGGGGCAGACCCAAAGCTCACTAGTGTTTGTTGAAATGCTACCATCAACTTCAATAACATTTGGGTCAAGACCTTACTAAATAATCTTAAGTGCAATGCAAAGAAAGACGAGACTCCAGACGACTCTTTTAGCTATGCTGGCAAAGGCCTATCGAGAAGGGCAAACACAGACGTAACCGTAACAGAAGGTATGACAACAGCTGCAGTACTCAGTGAAGATGCTTTCCCTCCGTGGGGTTTGGAGTTTACCAGCACAAGAAATTTATTTTTTTTCCTCTCAAGTATCTCTTCTCTAATTTATCTGATTAATTAGAATTTCTCAGTAGTGCTCAGGTCACTCAGTAGTGCTTTATTAAAACACTTAAACAGCACAAACATAAAAATGCCTCCTTTTTCCTGCGGTGTCTGGCCTATTTACATGTCCAACACTTAACGCCTTCCCACAGTGCCACTGGAACGCCTTCTCCTATACAGGGCAACGCCTGCCCCGGGCCTGCAGCTCCTCCTCTTCCTCCTCTCCCCTCGGGGCTCGCAGGGCTGCTCCTCATGCTTTCCCCCCCTCACTCCTCACCACCGGCAGCATTTCGCCCTTTCTTAAACCCGCTTCTTCCGAGGTGCCGCCAGCGTGGCCGAGGGGCCAGGCTGCGCCCTGTGGTGGGGCTGTTGGAGCTGGCCAGAACCGGCTGGAACCGGTGCAGGGCAGCCCCGGCCTCTCCTCACAGAAGCCCCGCCGCCAGCGCCTGGGCGCTGACAGCCAATTCGACACGAAAGCGAAAATTAAGGATATTCTAATCAACTGTTCCGTTTTCAACTTAATGCAAATCCACTCCTGCTCACAGGACGAGTGCTGTCTCAGCGCAACTTGCCAAGAAGCGACCGCATAATGTGCCACAGCTGGATGACTCGCAAAGTTTGTCAAAACCACCCAGCTCCTACACAGAACGGAAGATGCTCAGATGTTGTTTTTGATGATTAACACGGGTATTTTTTTCTTCTCTGGACTCACTAGGCTGAAGAAATTTGTGATGAATGTCAGCTGTGGGATATTTGATTGTCAAAGCACACATAAGTGACTGGCTAAAGTTTTGTGCAAGCCAAATAAGTAACAGATCAATTTTCATGTTTTTATTGTGCAATGGAACAGGTCTGTAAAATAAAAGAGCAAGTATTGAGGAGAAATATGAAAGCATCTAATGTATTCTTAATCACAGACATTCCCAATACCTCAAAATTATAAATCTGTAGCTGAACACTTGTCTATAAATTATATACAATATAAACTTTTATGTGATTCTAAAAACATATCTGAATTAAAAACTTACAAGAGCTAGAGGCATTGGAAAAGTCTGGAAATGCCTTTACACGCCCCTCTCCATATTTATACATCTACATACCTTCCAAAATATGTTCTCCAAACAGGAAGGAAGCTTCTAAAAGTAAAGGGACCTTGACTCCTCCACGTCTTTTGAACATTCTACCCCTTACCTTCTAGGTGTGAAATGCACGGCAAAGCACCCTCGCAGTCAGGACTGCCCGCTTGCCCACACAAATTGTTATTCACACTATGAAGTTCCCATGCCATCGTTTCACAAGACAAATCTAGTCCAAACTCAGACAGACCTACTCGAATCAGGTTCTGGCTTTATCCCTGCGCTACTTTTCTGCACTGTGGATTTAAGCTCTGCTTGCACTATAGGTGCATGTGCGGCATGCCCGCAAATACCCTTCTCCCCTTCACTTTTAATTTGGAAGCTGAACTTCATCTGCCAGTTGCTTGGGAGGGGGGAGTTCGTCGGCAATTGTCCCACCTGCTACCTCCAAACCTCATCCTTTATCGCAGAAAGGAAGAGGAAACCCATATAGGGGACTCCAAAAATGTCCCCAGCGTTCAGTGTTTCACCTGCAGCAAAGCGTGAAGCAGCCCATAAGCAAGAGGTTCCACAGGACACCTCGAATGGCGGCTCCATATGACCTGCTTGGTGGTGAAATTCATGGAGAGATCAAAGAACCACCACCAGATTGACAGTGAAGCAAAGTCAACCAAATCTGACTTGTTTTTCACTAAAATTTGGTAGGAAGGAGAAATAATTTCCTACTAGAAGAGTAGTATATGTAATAGGGATGCTGAGAGATTCTGTTGAATTTCCCAGGCTGCAATCAGCTTCATTACATGAAACATGTGAAGTGTTTGTGCAGCAGCTTGATCTTTTTCTGCATCCCTGGCTCCACGTGATTGCTCCAAAATGGTTACAAGGAAGGAAAAAAAAAAAAAAAAATGAAGTGGGAAGCTCTGAGTATTTCACAATATTTTCTTATTAGCTACAGCTACATGATCCCATACCTTTCAAGATCTATTACGTTGGATCAAAGGCGTAAATGTTCCTGGGTGGCAGTTTAAAGAAAAGCACACAAAAATCTAACTGTTACTTTGCCCGTAAGAAACAGGGCTCCTTTGTGGTCAACATTTGTCAGCTCTAATGACAACAGAAGTCACTTCCGTCATCCCAAATTCTTTTTCTTGGAAGCTGTCTCCAGGCAGGTGGCATACTGCTGGCAGAAGACCTATTGAAAATTCACAAAATCTACAGGGGTAATGAAGTGAATCCTCTCTTCTATGGTTCTTGGATATTGTCGATATTCATCAATCAAAATGTTTTCTTCTGCAGTTTATGAGATCTGGAATCTCCCCATTCCTGGGAGATGGTGTTTGCAAATTTGCCATGCAAGAGGAATTCCAGCCAGTCAGTTGAACTGGTCGATAGGATAGACTGTACTTTGTGAATACACTTCTCGGAGGCTCCTCCATCTGAAGACTTAATGTGTTATCACAAGGCTCTTCACAATCCTCTTTGACTAGACCTAGAGAACCTAGCACATTTTTCTCATCAGGGCCTGTGACAGTCCTTGTGCAGGACCAGGGCATTACGCAGTTACCTGTGCAAGCGCAGTCATAGATAATGGCTTCATGTAAAACCGTTCTCGTGCAGTTTCCAGGGCTGGCAAAAGCATAGGCTGCTTTTGACACAACAATCCTTCTCCTGCTGCTTAATGAGACATAGGTAACTCGACAAGGTCCTGCTTTCCCAACCCCTCTAGTGTGCCAGCATGACCGGCATATTGTTCTGGATGTAGAAATGCTCGTGGGTCCCTGGGAGCTTGCCAGCTCATCAACTTGACGATGTAAACAAACCCCTGCTCACTCAACACCTGCAGCACTGTGCCAAGCACAAGATAAGAGAGGTGAGGGTTCAAAGTAGGGCTTGAGCTTCTAAAAGAAGCTTCTTCACCAGTTCAGTGCCCTCTGCAGAGGCCCAGGATAAAGGTCAAAACCCCAGCAGTGTCTGGAGGAAATATAAAAGTACAGCTAATCCTGCAAACTTCTCAACCCAACTGCTCGATCTGAACTTCATCCCTCTTATTTAAACCAGTGAGCTGTATGCGCAGCTACTCGACTTTCCCCTGCCCTCCAGCATGCTCCTGTCTGCCTAACCTGCTCCCAGGAGCCTTCCAGTCCTTTGGGCAAAGTCTTGGGACAGACTAGGACACAAAACAAGAGAGGCACAACTGACAGCAGAAAAGACCACTTATCTGCACACTTTTCTTTGCGCTTGAATCTTGCAATTTTAACATCAGCCTTTGCTTGTCCCTTAAAATTTGTGGACGTTTTGTAAGACAAAATGTGCATTTGCTTGTAAGCAGTCAACAGGTTTGGCTGCATGGATCTTAAACATTTCTTTCGATATATTTGCAAACTTAGTAGAGCCTTCCGTTTGTTTACGCCCATGCTGTTATCCACTCAGTTATAGCGGAACTGGAAGGCAAAATCGTGCCAAGAGATGTTATTAAAGTAAAAAAGAAAAGAAACAAATAAAAAAGGAAAAGTGACAATTAATTGGCACCTCGTATCTCCCAGCCAGCAACACAGAATTACATTAGTATTTTGTCTGACAGCAGAGTCAGGTCTATTCCAATGCAATCTGTAACATTAATCACATTCACTGTAATCCCATACAACTGAGCAGTCCTCTCACCACCAAGTAAAGCAGATATTTTATAATCCTGTGAGAGATCTGTACAATATGCCCCATTGGGAATCCTATTTCACAAACCAGCACTGCAATTTACAGCTCATTAGGTATTAAAATTTTCATGCCCGGCGTAGAGCAGGATGCATATACCCCCGGTGTGTCTCTTGACACTGGGCACACATTAGCTACTCTACGCTTTCTAGCTTTGTGAGCCAGCAGAGAAGTTCACAAGGACGAATTTACATGAAATTCACACTGTGTGGGACACGACGTGCCAGAGCCACTCTGATGACACTTGCAGCATTTGCATCCAAGTGATTTTGGAAGTGATGCTGAAACCCGTTTGGCTTTCCAGACACGCGTGCTATCACTATATTGCTATGGTGTAACTGCAATTTCTGTCTGTATTCAGTTTTGTAAACTAGGGCAGGACAGGACTGCTTCGTCCGAGCAACATCCTCTTAATAGCAAAGTCATCACAAGGAGAGAATATGGTACAAGTCAGCCCAGACTGAAAATGCCAGAACCCTACAAATGCATTACTGGACTTTACCCCAGGAACGTCAGTGCTGCTCTATTTTAGAAAAAAACACTGGGGACAGAAAAGACTTTCAGGCCTCAGGTCAGGATCTGCAGGTACTTCAAAATATCTACACACCAACCATCATTTACACACCATAAGCAGAAGTCGTCAGTAACTCTTCCGTTTTAGCAATTTTCTCAATGATCAGCAAGGGGAAAAATTCATACCAGTCAGACAGTTTTATCAAATTAATAAATAAGTAGAGGAAGGGCAATACATTTGAATCGTTGTATCTGCGTATTAGTGAAGCATTTAATAAAGTTTCTAAATTCAAATTTTTCCTTATTGGAAAAACTAATCTGCAGAAAGCACAGATAGAAATAAACTGAGATCAGACTAGAAGATCAGAGTTTCTTTGAATTTGAAAGCTGAACTGCACGAAAGAAGTCCGGAGGCTGCCACACTACTGATCAGCAGTAGGTCTGGTTTCATACAGTCTTTAATAATCTGAAAAAGTACAATCAACAACACAGGGCTTAAAGAACAGATACATCTCTGGGAGCTGTTATCAAAACAAGATGGTAAAGCTGTAATGAACCAGGTAAATGGGACGGAAATCATAGAATCATTAAGGTTGGAAAAGACCTCTAAGATCATCGAGTCCAACCGTCAACCCAACACCACCATGCCCACTAAA
>NW_008795672.1:3185248-3244300 GCF_000699145.1 Aptenodytes forsteri | reverse complement strand
GTTACTTGGGAGAAGAGACCGACACCCACCTCGCTACAACCTCCTTTCAGGTAGTTGTAGAGAGCGATGAGGTCTCCCCTCAGCCTCCTTTTCTCCAGGCTAAACAACCCCAGTTCCCTCAGCCGCTCCTCATAAGACTTGTTCTCCAGACCCCTCAGCAGCCTCGTTGCCCTTCTCTGGACGTGCTCTAACACCTCAACGTCCTTCTTGTAGTGAGGGGCCAAAAAAATCAAATGAGATCACACAACTAATAATTCAAGCTAGGCAGCTAATCATTCAAGCAAAGAAAAATCCAAAATACAGAGCTGAATTGGGAAGAAGATGCCTAGAAATCCATTATCCTGAAAAGCAGACGAGATGCAGAGAACAGCAATACATCTATATGCAGCTGCATCAAAAAGGTGGTTGGAAGAAAATGTAATTGATTGGCAGGGCATTTTACTATCAAATTGTCGATGAAAGAGGTAAACATGCACGGCATCAAATATATCAACATACGTACCCATAACTAAACCTAACCACACAGGCGATCCTACAGATTTAATGGACACAAGTTAAGCTTAACTACTGGCAACACCAAGGACCTTAACGGGACCACTGACACTGCACCCAGTCCCATGACTCCAGTTTTTGACTCCTTAGTATCAGAAACGTGTCTGTGTACAGAAGATTATTTAGAGAAGTGTTATGAATAATAACATATGTCACAATATATGCCAAAACAAGAAAGATCAAACATGTAAAGCTGAAGTGGCAATAACATAACGGTCAACAAGTGTTTTAAGTGTAAATGATAAGGATGAGGAAGAACAGTTCCAGAGGCCAAAGGCAGAACCAAGTAATGAGATCAGAGTAAGCAATGGAAAACTTGGGGTGAGTGTTTGAAAAAGCTCGGCAGCGCTACAACTAATTGCGCTAGGAAACAGTCTTGCAGCGGATTTATTGGTTGTCTCATTGCTTAAATCCTTTAAAATCAAACTAGGAGAATATCCTGTTGTTTTCAAATCTCATTTCAGATTTCTGAACTTAAAAGAAAAACATAATGGACCCAATTCTACCCTCAGTTATACTTGCTCAACTACTTTCTGTAATTAGACAGTTACCTGGCCACAAACCAAAACAAGCTTTGGCAACACGGTCTTGAAAAAGAAACAGAAAACTTACTCAGTAAGAAAGGAATAGAGCAAGATTCATTGCTGTACCCTTGAATGTGTGTATTGTAACAGGACACAGGGAAATCTGAACACAAACAAACAGAGAATGGTAATTCCTAGACAATATCCAAAATAAATGCTTACTGAATGACAAGCAGTCAGAGAGGGAAAACATGGGAAGGTAAACATGTTGTGCTTAAGTAGTGTACCTAAAAGAGCTTGCTCAGTATCAGTTAATCCATGCGGAAATATCACATGCCCAAGGACACTGAGATGCAGAATATTTTGCAGAGTAAGGATTATCAACCAAGTAAAGCAGATTCAGTATGTTTGAATCAGAAATGCTTGTCATTCTAATGAAGCTATCATATCTGTTTTATCATCTGTGCAAGTGCACAGAGGAAACTAACATTGGATACGATTCCCCCCCCCCGAAAATGTTTGCAAACAGAAAACCACTTTTCTCAATGGGTTTCAGAAGAGGTACTGCAGGTCCCTAGAGTTCACTCTAGGGAGGAAATATTTCCTATAAGATTCTAGGCAAGCCATGCCAAATAGAAAACCTCCTATTTTTATGATAAAGAGCATTTTCAATCAGAATGAAAACTCTAGGAGCATTCCAAGGCCGCTGCCATCTCAAAAGGGAAAGGAAGATGGAGTGTCACCTGAGAAGAAACAAAAGTTTCCAAACCTCACTTGTGTCTGTTGGCATGAGCTGTCCATTTTAAAGAGTTCTTAGTCACTGTGCAAGTTGAGCATGCTATTTATTTATTTTATTAGAAGTCACAGTTTTTTCCAGCCCTTTTCAAACACCCAGGAAAGAAGGGCTCTAAAGCCCTTTTCAAACACCCAGGAAAGAAGGGGGAGCCCCCACAGGGGCTACAGCCTATGAAGTGTATGTATTTTTCTCTAGTAGTGCTAGAAAACAGTAAAAGACACACATAGGCAGGGAAGGTTTTAGACACTCAACATTTTCTCTTCCTCAAAATTTACATGTTGATAACACATTTATTTTCATGGATATTGATCATCTAAACCTCCACAGCAGCTTTAGAAACCTCTGCTGTTACAAAGCATGGCCACAGTTCAGAGATTCTGGTAAGCAGAGGTGTTGTGTTAAGGAGCACAATTATTGCAAACTGTTAAACTGTAAACCAGTGTTTTATTAATTCTAAATAGCATGTATGTACATATATAGCATGTGCCTACGATAGCTGACAAACACACAAGTATCCGGCATCTTGAATCAAGCACGTCTGTGTTATAGTTCACATTTAACCAGCTCCCTATATGTAGTATCAAGCAGTTTATTACTGGTTATCATCCTCTCTTTTCAGCCACAGATAGCTTGCTCTTTAAACCAAAACAGTTTCTAAAACACTACCAGACATATATATACACGTGTCTGAATATTTAGTAATTTTTAAGGAGTGGGGGAAAATCCCACTCTAGTGTACGTAAGCAAGCAATCCCTCCTAAGTCTCAAGACTAAAGCAGGGTGATCAGCATCACCTCCAAGTTGGACTGTGAAGAAATGCTACATCTAAAGTTAGCTAGAAAACCACATGGGACTGCAGCTTATTCCTTGGCAGCATCTACTTTTCTGCTTTTTTCTTTTTTGTTCCCTGTCCAAAATCAATTTTGCTTAAAAGCGCTGGCCTGATTTGTGCAGTCTTTACATTAGCAAGCCTCAGCTACTGTCTCCCAGGTTCTCGTCCAAGAGTGGGGCCTTGGCTATTAAAAACCCTAATGAATTGACATCTTGATGATTTCAGCTGACATTGCAAGATAATGCAGAGCAACACAGCGATGTAAAAGACGTTCTCTGTCCTCAAGACCCACTTTCCCACCATAACTACCGTCTACATGCAAACATACCTGCTGCTCTGGACTTCAGTTGAGGTCTGGAGCATGATCCAGGAAAAGGAGGTGCTAGGGGCCCTATCACCTGGGCAGGTCTCATTCATTACATCAGGACAAATTAAGCAAAGGCAAACACAGTGAGCTACACCCAAGCCTCCCAGCAGACATCTTAAGCTTGGTATTTCCGAACGCTTTGAGCCCAAACTGCAACCACCTACAAAAATTACTGCAGACAGAAAGTCTATGGCATCGCAGGGTTTTACAGACACAAACCCACTCTCTAGCTGCTCTTGACTCTTCAGCACAGATGTATTAAGAAATAGTTTCTGACAGGATATCCCTTACAGGATACGAGACGACAGATAGTTTAGATCAATTAGATCTACAAAGACACTACAAAACCACCTTCCTACTAGTTCCTAGCTAGCAGTGGAATGAGCGCTTTACGACATGGCAGATTTCCAAGACAGGCAGACAACTAGATAAGTGGAAAGATTTTAAATCAGACAGATAAAAATACCATTAATCCCAGCAATACTGTAGTTATTTCTGACAGACTTGAAAGAGGGCCACTACTGGAATATGTCACTGTCTTCCCAAACCTCTGAAAAACACTTTCTGTAGAATGCCTCAGAGCGATCCTGGGAGGTGTAATAATGTTAAATGTTGGCTTACTTCCAATTGCTAAGTTGCATTAAAAGACATCTAAAAATACATACTTTTTTTTCTCTTAAGCAATACTTCTCTACGTAAGCTATTAATGCACTTGCTGAAAAGACTGTTCTGCAGTATAACGGGAAGAGAGAAGAGTAGAGTGTAGCATGCTATAGGTGGGAAAAAACCTAGGAACAGCCTTCATCGCAGTTAATATTTTTACTTCCAGAAGCTCCTCCAGTTGAAGAAGAGATTAATATTAAGGAGAAGTGGAAAAGCATAAAGGCATGGCTCTGCAAAGACAGTTCAAATAAATGAAAATGAATGGACTTCAGTCCCTTGAGAGGGACTTGTCTGTTCCTTAAACTTGGTCCTGCAGCTGCAAGCACTGCATTATACAATCCCTTTCATAAACAAATCGAGCTCTATCTTAGTAACAATTGCTTTTTTTGCCCTCTTTACTACCTCTGGTAGGCTGTGCCAGAACCATAATGTTAGGAAACTTCTCTTCATTTCCAGCCTAAATTTATTCAAGGCCACTTGATACCTCTCTGTTCTTCTGCCAACATTGTCCTTTAGCTTACCGCTTCTTTCTGCCTCCCCAGCATTTAACCCCGATGTATTTATAGGCAACAGTCATATTCCAGCTAAAGGATATTGTTAGGGTAGACAATTACATCTGACATTATAAGGAAAACTTCCTCATATGGTCGTTGTATTATAGTAGCGCACATACTCCAACTATGTTAACAGCCCTGTTATGACAGATACCATACATACCGAAAGACTCACAGATCATTGCTAGCTCCTCAAGGCAGAGGCTGACTGTCTATTTAGTGGAGTTGACCAAAGGATGAGGCAAAAAACAAAACGGCACATGAAAGGGGATGGCCAAATGTCAACGAGCTCATCTGTGGCAGAGCTAGGAAAACCGCGCTCTTCTGCCACCGGTTCTAGATGTCACCCACCGGATCACAGCAGTCTTCGCTCCCTTTGTTCTCATGGGCCCTTTGCAGCTGCAAAGCACTACATTTGTAGCAGTCATAATGAAGAGGCAAACCCCACAATGTTTATTCAAAGTTTATCTACATTTGTTTCCTTCAGCACTTGAGTCCATGCTGCTTTATGTTTTCAGAAGTAAATTTTATCTGATATTCGCCTTCAAATAATAAATCCTGCTGCTAAAATTGAATACCTCCCTGTGTTCCATAAAAGAGGCAGTAAAACAGCAACAAGCACAAAGAAGCCGTTTTACTTTTAGAGTAAGTTTTCTACTTACGGGCTCTTACAGTCTGAGGCTGAGTCAAACACAATACAGGCAGGCAGCAGCAGAAAAATGTGTCTCCAGAATCCTTGAAATGCAGTGCTGATGCAAGACTCTCTTTACTTATCTCTGAGCAAAAGCTCCAGCTGAAGGGAATGATGCAGCCCCTACGTATACTCCAAAACCTCTACTCATGTTTGCTCTGTGGTCCCGTCACCCCAGGTTCTCTCATCCATTTTCAATGTTAGGGCGTAGGGTTTAAGTCTGCCTGCAGGGTTTGAGCCTGGGGTCCCTCAGGTGGTCTATCAGGTTTCCAGGACGTGGGACAAGAGTCGCTGGTATGGTCAGCTTCCATGTTAGTTAGTGCAGGTCTGGTCTGACTGCTGAAATTACATTATCTTGATTAGTTTATGCTCTGCAGCTCTGCAGATATAAATTCCACAAGAGGTCTGTCCATTTTACATTCGGCACAGTTTCACTGATATCAGTGGAGCTATTCCTGGTACCAGATGCCAGCCCCAAAATGCATTTCTGCAAAGGTCATGCTTCTTTCAAAGAATCCGTATTATACACAGAAGATTAGGAAACTTGCCCTCCCTGGAACCCTAAACATGTTTTTGATATTTTCATTAATTCTAGTGCCAACAGCAAAAACTAACTCTATGCATAAGCACTTGGGTCTCGGACCCAAGCCAGTTCCTATACTTTTAAAATGAAACCGAAGAACAAAAGGTAAAAACCTTTGCCATTTTACTAAGCCAGATCCTACTTATGTCTTTGTTCACTGTCGCAAAATCCATTATTACTAGTCCACATCACTGTTTCATTTTGTTATCAAGGTGTTATAGTTAAGTTAGGAAGATGAAGCACTTTACCTGTAAAGCAGATGCAAAAAATCCTCATAATTGAGGATTTTCCATTCTAAAAGATTTTTACAATATTTAGTCTTTTACTTGAGACACAATCTTCCAAACTACTGCAAGATCTGAAATGAACTTTACAGCTTAATTAGTAACTAAAAGCCAAGCAACTAAAAAGAAAATACCATGCATTATAGAAACATATTTTGCAAATTAATTTTGACAAGTACAGTTTCCATTAAGTTATTTATGGTGATACATTATTCATACTAACGTTTGTTGCATATATATATTTAAAAATAATAAGAAAAAGGATTTCTGGCAAGCTACCTTACAACTTAGCACTTGTTGCTGACAGCATGGGATAGGCTATGACTTGTGTGTGGCTTATAAATTTTAAAGAGTAATAAATTGTGACTGGGATCTATTGTTCTGTCACCATTTGGGAATGAGAAACAAAGCTGAGAGCTCTTCTCTTGTACAACTGGAATGCTGGAAAGCACTGAAAATCTCAAAGTTAATGGGTTTTTTGCTAAGTATTCTTAATTTCCAACGTTACAGCTAGGAGGCCGAAGGATTTCAACCATTTTGTAACACTTCCTACAAATGTTTCAGTGCCAGAAAACCCCACCATTTCACTGCATAGTTTATACATCAGAATTTATGCTTTAAATATTATGAAGTATGTCTTAAAAGTGTAGCCACCATTGCACGGTACTTGTTTTCGCCATTAAAATCTGTTGCCTAGGAAATGACCCCCTTCTGCCATCGAAAGACTCCAATGTGTAATTAATTATTCTTAAGCAGTTACTAAAAGGTGAATTTAATGTAGTAGGATGAAAATGTTTAAAATGTATTGATGTTTAAGGGAGGAAAAACACATCTGTGCTGAAGTGAATACTGCCTGGTGTTAAGGCTGCCATAAGAAAAACACCTGTAGTAAATGCTGTATAAAATTAAATGTATCTTAATCTAAGGTTAATTACTTGATTTATTTTATTACCTAAGAAAAACCCAGCACAACGACTACCAGTAAATGTGCACTAGCAAAACAGAATTAATACTGGAATTCAAAGAGAGTCATGGAACCAGCTCCCCTACAATCCTTCTAAATACATGTCTAACTAAAACTGACATACAGTATTTCCAAATAGGTACAGTTGAGAAAACCCGGAGAAGGAAACACTGTGAAATGTAAGAGGAAAGCTCTTTTCTTCTGTGCAGATCTAAAGGTTTGGCCCTTTAAAATTAAATTGGCAGAGAAATTATTTAAACGAATGCATACTTAAGTGAAAAAAATTAATATCTTTATGCCATTACTTATTCTCAAAGATGCCTTCGAGTAAGTACAATCTGGTGTACAGATCCATCGGCCAGGAAAATCTCCAAAGCACTTCCAGACTCTATTTTTAAAGTTTATACAACAGTCAAGACAATCTCTCTCAATAAAAACCACTCTAAAGATAATGGCTAATAATAACCTAACCCTTGTCTTGCTCCCACCAACGAGGATGGTGGGAAGCAGATATTTTATTGCTATAGCACGATTCCCGCTTTTTCACATCTCCCTTCCCTAGCAGGCCTTGGTTTCGTACTCTTCATTGCTAGTCTGGTACATGGGTATAGCTCTTCTTGCATGCTTAGAGTCTTTAAGAGACACAGGATGCCCTTGGAGCCAAGGCTGTTACGCAGTGGTTTCCAAAACACTTACTGGTTTCAGAAGGAAAGGTTTAAACTGAGACAATGGGATTTGAGCTCTCAAAGCTCCAGGGTCCTTTTGAACTTAGAAACTTTGAGAAATGAATTGCACCATTAAGTCAGGAAGACCCAGCACATTTTTGCAGAATTTGCACTGTATTTATATGGTAAATTTGACATAATTCCAGAAACTAGGACGATCGTTCCCAGGAGCCTGGACACTACAAGCAGAGACACCTGAAACTCAGCATCCGTAACGTAACAAGACCCCAAACAACTTACTTCTATACAAGCTGCCTTAGAACTAAAAGCAAATAAGGAAATTCCCAATCAACCACTTGGCAACTGATTTATTAATACACATCCCATTATCAACCTGGTAACTTGAAAGGGAATATGTTTTAGCAGTTATGCCAGCCACCAAATGCAAACGCTTTACAGCCTGAAAATACGAAACTCCAAGATGCTACGTAACCAGCCCTAACGGTCCCCCAGCATGGTTTTGCTGACAGCGAGAGACTGCTCAGCAGTACCAGGATCTTCCTTCTGCTTCCACCTGATAAGGAAACATGCTATACATAGTGCATTAATCTCCTTCACTGTATGACACAAAACATTAATCACAACAGCTTGCTTCAACCACAATAAAATACTACTCCAGATGCTTACTCTATGTAGATGTCAAGCCCATGTATCTGCTGATGTTGCAAAAGCTCGATCGCATCCCAGCAATACGATACCTAAAAATATGTTGGTGACGAGCAGGAACACAGGCAGCCTTTTTACCCAAAACCGTGCAACCTAGGGCCCTTATCCAGTTAGCACACTGGTATTTGATTTTACCAGGTATCTGAAGAGCCATGTTGAAAAAGTTTAAAATATTACGTACAGTTTTTGCTTACTGTGTTCAAAATACTGTAATATAGCTGCAACAGGTACAGAAAAATGGCAATCATAGGAATGGAAAAATATTATGAGATGTCAAAAGCACTTCACAAGCGCTGTGAAAGTTGAGAGACGGTACAACCATTCTTTAGAAATTAATTTCATTAGCTATGAGAGAAGAATAATTAAGTTAAAAGAGAATATCATTGTACAGTGGATGTGCACAGGTCATGAATATGGTTAGATGGGAAATTAGAAGAAGATATAATCATCAGATGAGCGAAGGTCTAGAACTGCCCAAACAGGGTAGCGGGAGCAAGGAGTCAGGCTGCTGTACAAGGGCACATAGTTTCTATTTTATGAATTTGGATTTAAGTTTTCAAGGAAAAATCCCTAATTCTATTCAAAAGAACTTTTCAACGCATAAAATTCTATTTGCTAAGAAATTTCACTTCAACAATGTTGGGAAATAGGTAATCGTGGGAATTGAGCTTCAACAGAGAATTAATATGATGTTCAAGGAAATGGAGCGTAAGAGATTTTTATGTAACTATCCTCTCTTCCCACACCACCCATAAAGTTAAGCATACGCTTAAGTGTTTTACTACATTGAGGCCAGGACATTCTGCACGTTGCAAACATGAAATCTTACTCCCACAGCATAAATGCTTTTACTCCTTGTGAATTGCAAGTATTCAGCTTAAGTTTGCATCTTGACGTATGCTACTGTGCACAGGAAAAAAAAAAGAAAACCGATATATATTTTGTCTGACTTTGTGAAAGACGGTTAGAAATTTAGGCCTTGTGGCCTTATAGAATACCTGAAAAATAAGGACATTTGCCACTAACTTTGTCTCAGGCTTTTGTAAAAGTAATTTTCTCTGGTAGTTTAAACAAGGACTACGCAGGCTTTAAAGTTCGAATGAAACAGAAGAGCTTGGCTTATTTCATGAGGATGCTGAACATGAATCCCTTTATTTCAGTGGGACACCTGAACATCAGATAGATTGTTTAATACAGAAATGTACTACAGAAACGAACATGAAAGTGGACAGACCTTCACCATTTACGTGTGTTTGCCCCTAACCTCTCTGCAATCTGATGTTATAATAATGAAACAAGATAATGAACGGAGCCGGTCAGAAAGGCAGCTTATGATGGAAACAAAACAATATACCTGTGCGTGTGCATAGAAACACACACACGCTGAGCAGCTGCAAATGTTCGAACTCTAGAACAACCTGAGGAAAGTGATTTAACTGGCATGAAGGCTGGCAATTTATATCACCTAATTCTTGCAAACACAAGCCTTTAAAGTCTCTACCACCACAAAGTACTTCAAATCACTCATTACTCTCAAGAAGGAGTTAATCACAACTTTTAAATTTCTTTGTGGTATTTTCTTCTGTTCTGGACCCGTATCTGTGATTTACTTCAAAGGAGTAACTTCTCATTGCCAAGAAAGAACAAATACATATACCATGTTGTCAGATCTTCTGGCTTGCTTCTTGAACCAAAACTCTGAAAAACTGCTCCAAAAGTCCCATTATTTAATTGCATTGCTCTAGTACAACAGTGATGAAGTCATCCTTAGGCCACCTGTAACTCCATTTCCCATCCTGCTGTTTATCACATAATTCTCTCACATCATTACCTCTGCCTCATGTGCCTTGTTACACTACTCCTCTCTTCCCTACGCCGCTCTTCTGTTTTTTGGTGTACCCCACTAATCAGGAGGAGTTGTTTAGTTGGGACCTTCTCCAGGAAGAAGCATAAAGGAGCATGTGGACAACAACCCCAAGCCCATCTCTCTTCACGGAGCTGTTGGGCCCCATTCTCTTTCAGAACTATGCTGGATGAAGGCTTCTGCTACCTTCTTACCTATTTTACCTGCTGGTCTGGGTGCCCTAAGGTTTCTACCTGCTCTTACTGACAGCACCGGGGCCATTCCAAACATCCTACTTCCATCCCTACCTCTCAACTGACTTTGGCCCCGGCAAATAAGGGGACATAAGCAATGCCACCACAAGAAACGTAGCAGAGTATCTGAGCAGCGGAGGTGGCAAGTTAAGGCTAACAAGTTCATGGGTGTACAACAGCGGGCCACATCTAACTGTGGTTTGAACATCCACAGGTCTACTGAAAACAACACCTCTGCTCAGCGGCCCAAGAGAGCATAGTTTCAGTGGCAGGGAAAGTGCCACTGAAGCGTGTCACTTTGGTCTGCCGTCCCCGCAATTCAGCCTATGAACAGTCCTTTCCAACAGCAGAAAGCCTGAGTGACAGTCCCTTTTACAAAACACCATATTAAAAGGTTAAATCATTATTTTGAATATGCACTGTTATATTTTGGTGACATTTTACAGACACGCAGCATTTGTTTGCAATTATTCTATGAGTGTAGGATTGAGTGCACACCTACACTTCATTTAATATACAGTGAATCGCATTCCCAACTCGGAGCAGATGTACAGAAAATATTGTGTCCCCATGTCATTCCTGATTAGCCAATTCCTGTAATTTTAACGCAGCAAGCTCGGGATTTGCACTGGAGCACGGTTAGCAGCATGTGCCAGTTGCTGCAGCTCAGCTGCCAGACAGGGTGCTATATAAGAGGTGGTGTCTGCAGCACTGAGGTGGCCCGCAGGTTGTGCCAGCTCTGTCAGAGTTTGCTGGGCCACAGCGCACAAGTATGAAGAGGGGAAAAAAAAAAACCAAACCACATGAAAGGAATTAACTCTCTATGACCTGCCTTTTCCTTCTTAAAGTCAGCATTTTCTGTGAGAACTGATTCTGTAAGAGCAATATAAATCATACCCTGGAAGACAGGCACCTATAGAAGAGCAAGTGCCTGCAGCAAATGTGTGCACCACCATAAATTAGGGTAAGCTGGAGGCGTCCCACAAATCCTACTTGGAGGGTGCCAGTAAACACCATCACAGCACCCTTCTTTCTGAGGTTTGTTTCATGCTTCCTCCTTATTGTTAGTCAGAAGGTGATTTCATTTTGACTTTGGTGTTCTGCTAGCACACTAGCACACCTCCTTCTAATAAGTCCTTTATTTGGTTTATATGAAGTGCCAATATTTGGGTAATAAGAATGATCTTTTAGGTACCAGACTTTCCTGTAGCTGATGTGAAATAAGGTAAGCACAGAGCAATATTCTAATATTTGCACGGATGAGAGAGGAGGTCAGAACGTGTTTTCATCTACTCATGCTAGTATTCTCACGGACATCAAAAGACAGTTTGCATAAACGTGACAAAGAAGAAGGATTTAACCCGCCATCAAAACCTCTGGAAACACTAAATTTGATTGGACTAGAAAAAATAAGAAGCCTTATGAGAAAAATTGCAAGCGTTTTGCCTTGAGGCAACATTGATCGTGGCATCGAAAGCCACAGGTTTCCTTCAGGAAGGCATCTAGGTCAGAAGGCTTCCAGGGAGAGGGGCGGGAGTGCCTTCAGTTAACCTCTAGACTTTTGGGAAAGATGCCTTTTTGTTTCCTCTGGATCCAAAATCTCTGGACCAAAAGAGTTTTTTCATATCAGATCTGTTTTCCAGGATATTTCCGTGCCCCTAAAATTTCTAAGGTATAAACACATTAAAAGCTGGGGTAATCATTAGGATATGCGGATTGGAATAAAACAGGATGCAGACACAAATTCAATGCTATTTTAAGACTTGTGGTGGTAGCAAAAATGTGCAGAGATTTGAGCAGGAGTTCTCTCGCTGGTTTTGGCGAAATGCCCAGTTAAGCCCTGACAACACTCGAGGTTTTCAAAAGGGAATTTTCCGTGATTACAGCACGAAACACACTCAGCTGCTCTCACATCTTACTTTGCGTACCACTTTATCAGAAAGCAGAGGCCTGGACTTATTACTATTATTAAATGAGCGAATTATCACCTTTTTAGTTTCAATGCCACAGATTGTTTCTTTAAATTTTACATTTCAGATGCGGGTAAATAGTCATTGTGATAGTAAGGTTTCTGTTGAGGTTTGCATACCAGAGCAACTGTTCTAAACTATCAATTACACATACTGAAAACTAAATACTGAAACCAGCTCCATCCTTCCTAAATTGATCCCAACCAAATACATTTAAAAATGAACCACACGATGTCTCACAGGCTTGTACGATCCAAAAGCAGACAGTTGGAAATGCAATTTGATTCTGAACCAAATTTTGCTTTAGCATGCACTGTAGGATAATTCAGTCATTGTTTCAAATCAGAAACCGAGTACAGCGAGAATATAAAACCCACTGACCTTTCTTTGCTAGATTACTGTTGGGTTCATACTTCTCAATCAGTTGTTGAACTTGTTCTTGTTTTAACGGTGGATAGAGGATTTCATTTAATCGTGGATCACGTTGCTTAAAATTTATAAATTCCATCATCTGATCAACAGTAAGGTATGGTTTGCTCTTGGCACCACTGGAGAAAAATTAAAGCAACAGCAAAGCCATTAAAATACATTTCCTTGAAATCTTGTTCAATGTTCTGTAACTTCCCAGGGAAACCGAAACAAGAGTCAAACTATCCTACAACAAAAACTTTGTCCCACTGTGTCTTCAAACTAATTTGTCAGTATATAACGACAAACATTCTTCATCAAACACCCAGGAGTAAGATTTTTAAAAGCATTCAGCATTATTGACATCAATGGGAAGAGTTAGAGCAATGCTAAAAGCTTTTCATTCCTCTGAATTCCTGGAACTAAGCAATTAAAAAAAGTAAAAGAGAAAACAATGTGGAATTCAATCCTGAGCTTCCCACAAACACTCCGCGGGCATTCCTGGCCCAACTATTTGGTTTTACTGCTGAATAACAGCAGCCCTGACTTCATTATTTCAGCATTTGCTGTTTTATTTTTTTTTATAAACCTGCTAAAAAATGCTAGGCATTCTGCAAAGCAAGCAAAAAGATGCCTATTTAGAGAGTGAGTAAAAAGAGCAGAGTTTGGGTACAATTTGTACCCAGATGGAGATCCAGGAAGCCTCCAAGCCAGGTGACTTGCTTAGGGTTGTCTACAGCACTCGGGACTGGCCTACTTCTACTCTGCGAGAGGGCAATGGAAAGTCTACCCCCGGGTTCAATGGGAGCAAACCAGGCCAAGGCTGTGCTCCTCTGAAACCTCAACCTTAGAGAAAATAAGCACAAAAGGAGTACGTGAGCAGACCCATGTTTGCAAAGATACGTTCACCAATTGCTTTGGTGATCTTGGGATGTATTTTGGAAATTACTTTTGCTTTCATATTGCTTCATGTTCTGACTCCATTGATCAGGCTCTGCTGAAACTGGGAAGTACAACGACTTGCTGCAAGGGGTAGAAGCAACACGAGTTATATAGCTTGTAACCGAACGTATGAGATCAGTTGTAGCTGGCTGCTAATTTAATTTCACGGTGTGAATTCATGATGCACAAATCCGAAAAGTTACTGCATTTTTTGCAACTCCTAATTAAGCTTTTGGGGGTGATTATACATATTCTCATGCCTACTGCACGCTGTTACTGCTTATTACTCTTCTTCCTTTACTTTCATGGAAACCTAAACTATCCTAATCCGTATAGAAAAACAAGACCCGGCAGTTCTGCTCCTCTAGGAACAAATTACTTTAAAACTCCGGCCATTAGAACTGGAGGTAAAAGCCTGGGAGAGAAGGAACCCTTGATCCGAGGTTAAATAACAGCCCTGCTTGACAATGAAATCTGTTCTTGGCAATTGCTGCACGGTGCTGTAGTCTAAATAACCTACTTTGCCATCCCTAGCCCAGAAAATCAGTGAAGGGGAATAAATAAATAAATAAATAAATAAATAAATAAATAAATGGACATCTTTTCTTACAACTCAGAAAAGATGTGGTCGATCTCAGGCCGAGGGCAGAGGTTGTTTAAGAACACCCTGTACACGTCTGGCGTGAAGTCGTCTTGAGGGATTGAATCATTCTGCAAAACGGGGAAAAAACAGTGAAAGAACGATACAGCACTCTCACACGCTCTTTGTAAACAGATCACTCACTACTGCACTTCTTTTGATTTCCTTCCTGCAACCTACAGGAACCTGGATTTTGCAGAATAATAAATTCCACTGCATAACAGAGCAGCTTAAAGAGTACATCTTTAAAAAAAAATACAAATGCATCCATCATCTTAGTTTCCGTAAGGCAAAGTTATCCCTTTCTCTGAGCACCTGTGAAGAAGAAAGAAAGGACATCTCCCCATCTAACCCCATTATCTGTAGCATAAATAGGTATATCAATCCTGATGAAGCCTCTGAACTCAATCCCGGCAGGGCGGCTGACCAGTGGTGCTGAGCCCGTCTGCTTCAGCGAGCAAAAAGGCAGCGTTACAGAGGACGAGCACGTTACTCATCTTCCCAAGGCTTTCAAAGAACCGGGGAACGAACTGGGTCACCGAGTCATTATTAATACACTTGCTCTCTGACAGCAGCAGAAATGTTTTATTTTCCTTCCTGAAGGTACACGTTCAAGATACCGCGATTCTGGGCAAGACTCATGCAGTGTAGCTTCTCCATACATTTTTGTCCTAAACACTCAGTGTGGTGCATTTGGCAATCAGATTTCTTTTACAGAAATTGATAAAAATGCTCTCCGATAGAAGAGATACCAGCATTTTTTTCTTACTTTTTCTAAAATTCAGAACAATTTACATTTAATCCTGCTTCGAGATGACACTCTCATCATCCCCATTATACCTGCTGGCTTTTCTCTGGAAAAATAGAGTTACTGTTTTTAACTGGAGGGAATTACTGGACTGGATAAGGAAAACAGTCCTTTGCATGAAGCTCAAGAGTCCTCCTCCCGCTTGCACACGCTGCCTTCAAGCTCCAGAGTTTTTGCAGAAGACAGCAAGGACTGCTTCTTTAGTGGAGCTGGGAAGAAATGAGGACCCCAAGGAAGGTGCAAAGCTGTTTTCAGCACAGAACAGTAGCGGTGTGCTCACTGGCTTCTGCCTTTGCATCAGTGCGCAGAGAAAGGAAAATGGCACAGAAGCTTGTATTTTGTGGAGAGGAAACCTTATAAAGGAACAAGAAAAAGGAAAACACAAAAAAAGTGAAATGCAAATACTGAAAATCTGATTTTTGCATTTCCTCCATGCAAGCTAACTTTATCAAAAGCTATGACATGTAGTCTCCGGGAGCACCACGGACCCACATGATGCCTCTCCAAGGCTCCAAAATAATGCCTGAATCTGGTGAACTGGAGGAGGAAAATTGTAACTTGGACACAAAGCCGTTTGCTTTTAAATGCCATTGAACCTGGTCATCTTAGAAGCAAGCTGCTGATAGAGGAAATAGTTGCTTTTATTTATTCTGCCTGTTTAACACCGTTGCCAAGGGAACCTGAAGCGTCGATTCAAGCCTTTGTTAGACGGAAGGAAACTTTTCAATATTTTTCCTACTTTAGGTTAAAGTAAATAAACAAGTCAATGCCACAGGCATCACTTCTATCTCTCCTTTCATCTATGAAACCTGCAGAGGCCCGAGAGGGTTTTGTACCGTGACCATTGCTCAGCGTTTCTGTCCGCAAGCGCAGACTAAAGCGGACCCAGTTCATGCTCGGACTGAGCTGGACTGCTTCCCTGCTCCACCTGGGTACCCACCTCCAAGCTCCAACAGTCTAAGGTCACCAGCCATTAGACCCTTGTGCCTTCCTTTTTTTGGCAGACTGCGCGAGTGCCCGCAGGGTGAACTGGTCCAAAACTTACCGGCCAAAAAAACCCTGTGCACTCTACCGTGGGATCAGCTCTCGGAGCCAGGTAACTCGCCAACAGCACAACTGCTAAATCCACTGCAAGGGTGGATGGAGAAGTTTGTAACCTGAAGTTGGAGGATGGAAATAGCTCCTTTCAGCGATAGCCATCAGCGACACAGAACTATGTGTGAAACTGCGCCTCCTAAACTTTGATAAATTTGAGCTGCGGTGCTTTCGGTTGAGACTAGGGCTGCTGATACTTGTGTTTCCCTAAAGGTCAGGATTCATAAAGCTTGTGAATTTTCTTCTTGTAGTCGGCACCCCACTCTCCTCTGTTCCCTGTACCTATAATCTCTATTCAGCAGGCTACTGCTCCTCAGCCAGCACTTCTCCTAAGGGCATTTTAGATGTTGATTCTGTAATTACCACAGAATTACAGTCTCGCATTGACCTAATATATTTTTTCCTTTACAGGGGATTTAAAGGCACTCAACACTGAGCAAAATGTGGGTCTTTTCCGATAACCCGAGATCCAGGCTTTTATTTGCCACTTGGTTCCAATTAAGAAAATAGACCTGTTTCCCAACACATAGCTACAAACGCCTATCTACAAAAAGGATAACAAACACAAGTCTTCAGGCATAAGTACAGAACCTTTTAATAATTATTTCCTACCGGTAACGTAACCGGTGGGCTACAAAACACAGAGATCTAGATGGGAGACAAAAGCCTTGCTGCAAGTATTTGCCACCCGAGGCACAACCTCAGACAACTATATTTGGATTCCAAAAGCCTGCCTGCCAAAAGGGATTAAAATATGCTGCCCCTTTCCTCAGCCTGGTCCGAGCCATCCACATTTCACTGGAACCACCCACACACCTTATGCGCTAATCTCTTTTTTGAGACCAATGAACAAATAACAAACTTTCTGCACCACATGAGAGCATCCCTCATTTCCAGCTTTGCTGAATATTGGTGTTCGATTTTATTCTGTGATTAAGACTCTCTACTAATTTCAAGCACTGTTGATTTATGATTTCTCTTGTAACCTGCCTGCTTTTATAACATCTGTATCCAGTCTGTTATATATTCGGCAGCACAACAGCTAATTCAGATTATTTGCACAGACGGGACTCAATAGATGGTGGTTTTATTTTAAGTTCATAGTCAAGCTCACTGGTGCTTCATTGTGAACCTCTACACTAACTGGAAGGCAGAAACCAGTCTTCACAGCCAAACAGGCGACTTAAATAAAGCTCTTCAAATTCTATTTAAGGCACCTTTGACTAAAACCAAAACAAACAAAAATACCCAACAATAACAAAAAGCACCCTCCCCTTTCCCAAAAGTAGCCAAGATTTAAAAAAAATCATAGGGCAATCAGATGCCGAACTCAAAAAACTCATTGGCATATTTTAAAACTTCATTTAAACATTCCTCTGCTTTCAGATCTGCTGGATGATGAATGCTGCCGAAAATCAGATCCCGCAGGGTTTGGTCCTGCAAGACTCTACGCATGCCAGGTCTGACCCAGAAATACATAAATAAATAAATCCACGCTTTCAAAATGTGCTTGACTTGAAGACCATGGGTCATCTCACTGCGGTCATGCTCAACTGCTTGGCCGAATCAGGGCTGGAATGCTCAGCGCTGCAGAGAATCCATCCCTTATTAAGATCCCTAAATATGAAATAAAGAGTTTATTTTCAGCACGTCTGGGGAGCCTCTCTGGTGTTATTCTGCCACAGCAGGATGAAGGCAATTATCCAGGCAATGAGAACTCTTCCTCGTCTCGCACTAAATACAGTGCCTACACGTTGTCCCGCAAGGTCTCCTGGCAAGCACACACACAGGGAATTTGCTAACGAGCGGGGCCAGTGGATGCTGAAGTTTGTACTATCACAGACAAGTCCATGCAGTGATACTATACCCTGGCAGCGTAGCTCAGGCTGCCCTATGCTCAGGTCACTGCGTAAGATAGATGAGGGACTGTCCCAGCCTTGGAGCTATGAATCAGGAAGAGAGTGATAAATGCTGACTTGGAATCCTCTTACCCACGACTGTGAATTTCACTTTGTGTTTTAGGGTCATCCACAGGTTGTGAGAGGTGCAGTAAAACAACACGTGAAACTCATGGCCAGTGAGCCCCATATCTTCCTAAGCAATGAGAAGTATGTTTTTTCTATGAAACTTGGAGAGAAGACCCTTAGAGGGGTCTTCATGAGGCATGAATAAAAAACCCCAAAAGCCTAAGCTGTTAATGTCCACGAGAGACTTTCATGAATTCTCTCAATAATTTGGTGTGGTTTTACTGAGCAAGATTCCCCGATATTCATGTCTTCCATGCTGCTGGGAGTCCAGTGCTCTTCAAGGCTTTACAGGAACACCATTTGTCCTGTAGCACAATGAGGCAAAAAAGCTGGAAGTTGAAGTTAAGAATTTTACTTGTTCAAATAAACAGGAACACAAAGGAAAAGAGCTGTAGTTGAAGAACTGATTTTCTTCTACTCCATTACCTCTATGAGATTCAGAGTTTCATGCTTCTTAAGCACCTAGCTTCTAAAATTTTTTTTTTCAAAGGTGATCCACACAGTTTTCCTTGTTCCATGAAGCGTATTTCTCTTTCGTCCCAACCAAAGAAAAGCTCTACTTTACACTATGAATAATTTTCAAGATGGTATCCCAGCAACAAGTATCCAGCAATGTGTATGTAAAATTGACTGTACTTAAATAAATAGCAGCAAAAGGCTGCAGTTTCTTTCAAGGACTCCAGAGATGTTTAGAATTTTTTTCAGAGATATGTAGTAAAGAGAAGTAATAAATCAACCGATTTAAAAAGCAACGCTTCAGTGATTTTTTGCACATCTTATCTTGTTTGCTAACAATTAAACGAAACCGCATCTTTAAAATTATTCTTTCCATGTTGCTAACCTCACAACCTTACTTTAGATAAGATTATTATAATCTTTTATACTTACTTTAGAGACATTTTATGGAATTAAGCTCCCAAACCTATGCAGGAAGGTCTCATCGGTAAGGGGTATCTGAGGTTTGGCTTGTGAAGATTTTGCTCCATTGCTCTTCTGGAGCTGTAGGAATTGGCTGTATTAAGAAACCATTGGGGAAGCAGCAAAGGTTGAGGGAACATCACAGCACAGTTTTCTATAAGAGGGATTAGGAGATGCAGGCTCTCCTCTGCTGCAGACTAGTTCTGCCCCACCTCTTGGACCTCTGAATGTAGGAATTATCTTGCAAGAAGCTTCCTGGAGGAGAAGCTCCACCTGGGAGGAAAGACTACGGACATCTTCACTCCAGCGTTAACTAGCATTACCTGCTCCAGCTCATTCCTCTTGAAAAAAGCCTTTTTGAGGGTGAGGTACCATCCTGCAAATCCTCCAGGTTGAGGAGGGCTCCTGGATTAGCAGCATACAATGGCTGCATCCCCGCAGCATTAACAGCTTTGACACTACAGCATTTCAACAATTACTCCATGCACCTTTTAGATAAGCTACAGTGAGTTTAAATTGTCACTTAACTCAAGATATAGAATTTTTTTTTTTTTTTTTTTTGTGAGAAGGAAACAGATAACACCATTAGCTACACCTCGAGCTAAGACTGCTCTGAAATCATGCCTTGAAAATTGTGCGACAGTCACCGATTCTTAAAATATTCTCACAGGATTTCTCCAGGACAGGTCACACAACCCCCTGCCCTTTCCTTTAATCCATTTGCACTTCTTGCAGGCACTCCTGGTCCCTACACAATTTCAAATCAAAGGTACTCAGATTTGCAGATGAGTATCAGGAACTTCTGCGTGGGAAAGAAAGACCTGCTGCTGAGGACCTATCCAGAAGCAAAGCCAGCACAGCATGATCAGCCTTGAACAAACAGTCCTCAACTCAATAGAGAGTGAACACCGCCGAATACAAGCAACACTTTGTAAGGACCAGGAATAAATTCAGATGCTTACCCTGGAAGATGGAAGATTACAAGCTTCTAACGCGGTCTCTACTCGTTTTCTGTCAGCGGAAAACAAGCGGTATATGCTGCAAAACGAAGACAAACCAGAGCGAATTGGCTTACAGACATGCCTTGATGGCCCATGTGGCTTAAAGGCTGAATATCACTTCCCAGTCTATCGCATCTTTAGCTATTTATTTCCATTTGGCTGGCTGCTTGGTAACACAAGCGAGTTTAACGGTGCCCATGATGAGTTTAACTCTGCCCCACGCAAGCCCCTATTACAGCAGATCGTTATTTGAAAAAGTCATCACTGCTCTCTTCATATTACCCCAGCGATATGCAATTTGAATGTATTTATCCTCACAACATGTCTCTGACATCTCAAACATATATTCACACTAAAAAGTCACAGGAGGCTATGTGGTAAGGAAGGGGAACAGAACTTACTTCTTCAGAGGAATGCGCCCTTCTGGAGTCACCTGCAGCTTAAGTTTTGTGTAACTGTGGAGAGAAAAGCATCCTGTTTTATTTTTACAGCATTTTCAAGTACCTCTCCACCAACTTTATAGCTCAATGCCACTGTTCTGATCAGGTGGCAAGTTCCACTCATCTCTTTTGCCCAATATGAAAACCTGTTGGGATACCATTAATCAGTAAATACCTTTTCCATCAACAGTAATGAACCTGTAGTGTCAAATACAGTGTCCGTCTTGCAACAGGAGATTGCAAATACCATTAATGCACAAATTTATCATCCTCCCAAGCTCCTTCTCACTCAGACTGCCTGCCAGTCTATCAGCAGACTGAATTGTGGCACACAGGCTACACAACTTGACTGGAAAGGTGGCTGTATTCCTCCTCTTCCAGGGGCTGAAACCATCCCTGGATGTTGCACACCAACATCCCTGCCTCCCTAAGCCCTCCCCATCGCACATCTATGACGGTTTCTCCGTTTGACCCTAAATGTTGTCACTCCTCAGGAAGGAAGTCAAATCGCTGGCAACTTGAAATGTCTCTGCACCAGCAAGAGTGTCTGTATATTTAGCGGCCCTGGGCAAGCCCAAGACATTTCCAGTGCGAAGCAATATAAAAATTACACGCTGAAACCACCTACAGGCAGGCAGTTATCCAGGTTTTGAACTGAGTATTTAGAGCATCTCAGTATCTCAGGACCTGTGACTCTTCTTGCATGCTCATTAAAGCAGCAGGATGAGGATGTACTTTCCTTTGTCCAAATCTTTCAACTTACTGATTCAAAGCCTACTGAAACAGGAGTCATCCAGTAGCTTCGATGAGAAGGGGTTGGGCCTACAGCTGCTTTCTGATTGTCCTCCCGGTAGGCGAGGACTACTGCTTACCAGCAAAATGTCTACCAGCAGCAGCCTGCAAAGAGCATGACTTTTTGAGTGCTTCATCTCTTCCACTCGAATATTATTAAAACTATAAATGAGTTTTGCAGTAATATGATCTGGTGAAAAATCTGGCAACACAAGTATTTCAGAGGATTATTTTATTTATTTGTTTTTTAAATTTGTTCACTTTACCCACTGGCCTACCAAAAGAAAAAGAAACTGCATGGTTCTAATAAACTTTCTTTTTCTTCCCAACCAAAAATGCCATTAGCAACTGCTTCAAAAACAAAGTACGTGCTAATATCCCTAACTAGGATAGGAACATTTTCACAAATCCTTGTCTCCTCATATGCATCTTCTGGAAACTGAAATCTCTTGCGCTACTGTGTCACCAAACAAAAATATTATCCCCTCTGCCCCCATCTCCCAGCACTGAGCTAGAATAAAAAATAAATTAAAAAAAAAATAATCACAATGGTTAGTAAAAAAAGGTTTCTTTTATTTTGCCTTCTATTTTTTGAAACTTTTAAGCACATTCTGGTCACATTTAATATTTTCCTCTACAGCCAAGAAAGCTAGAAATAAAAGGAAATGGGGGGGAGGAAGAATTCCGAACTTCAGTTAAAGCAAACTAAAGATGTCTGAAGAACAGTCAACCCCCACCAGTACTTGCCACCTTTTTTCCTCCCAAATTCTTTGTTACACCTGGGACAGTATTTTTTCCCCTGCAGCCATTATCCATCCATCTAAGAAAACCAAGCACGTTATTCCTGTTAAAAAGCTTGCTAGGAGCTAGTCCCCATCAGTAGCAGCCAAACGGACTCATTTCAGTAGTGCAGTGCTGACTCCAGGAACGACAAACTTTGGACCTAACACTGACCCAAGGTTTCCATAGTAGAATCACCCTTTGCTCATGACTGCACTGGTCAGTATTTCAGTGCTAATGTCCTCCACCATCCATTTTTGCACCCCAACACAAAAATACACCGCGTGGTTCCAACAGAAGAATGAGCACTTTATAACCAAAATGGCAGGTTTTATTAACCACCCCTCCTCCCAAATTAACCCTATTTTTCTCATCTGACCAAACCACGGGAGAGCTGCTCAAGCTGTTTATTATTGCACTTCCAATGCTGCAAGGGACTGAACGCCGCAAAGAAAAAAGCCTTTCTAATTCTGCTCTAACGCAATTTGCTTTCTATTTCAACAAAAGGGTTCTGACAGGACTGCAACCAACCCTTTGCTTAGTACAGTAATTATAATGGGGAAGTATTTTTAATCTTCAAAGTCAAAAATTTCTTAAGTGACTGTGATTTGGCATCTGTGCAGAGGACCCTGGAAACCTTGCAGTTCCCAAGTGATTTATTAATTAGTGGAAAAAGAAAAAGACACAGGAATGCCCTGCTTGCCTGCTACTGAATCTACGCAATGCGTCCAGTGACTTCATCTTTAATTAATGTTGCTTGAACAACCACCGAAAAATGGCTCCAAATAAGACTGGCTCTACTATACTGTGTGATAACACGTTCCTCCTTTGAATCTGATATGAAAATGCCCATTAGGTACAGCCACAATCCTCCCCATTACAGACCTGTCAGCAAGGTCTGCTGGCTACCCGGGGATTTGAGTGGTAAGGGGCATGGAAATAGCAATATCAAATCACTCCCGTAACTCATCCCAACCTATGGAGCTGAAGGAAGTCATCTCTGCTCTTGCTCTCACACCTGGCTCTGCTCAGGTTAGCACAGTGCTTTCTCCACTGTCAACATGTGGAGCAAAAAGGAAATGTTAAATGTTTCCATCCATTTGGGATTTTGTTTGCATAATATATCATTGCTGTCCCAACACAGCGTTATCAGACACAAAGTTGTAGTTCCTGCAACGTCCAACCTTCAAAGTTTCTTCAAGAATTTCTGTTGACTTCAGCTGCACCACAACAAACACTATGAGAAGGAAACACACACACCCGCACCCCTCCCAGAACAGGCACTTATGAATACGTAGGTGGGATTAAAATTAAGCAGTTGGGAACCTTCTGACTAAATATGAGTGCATCTAATGAAATCAGGCATGCGCAGCCTTAGAAACTCCAGGAAAAGGGTGAGTTAACTTGCTTCTCAGATGGAGGCAAGTTTTAGGAACTTAAGCCCCAGCTTGGTATTTAGCTGCACCCAGCCTCAGTCCATGAGCAGAAATTAAAAGGTGTTTGGGGGAGACACAAAGCTGAATTTAACCAGCCAACTCGTAGGCTGGGGAGGGTATAGCTTCTCTTTCAGAACCCCAAAAGGCCAGCAAGTACCCCGTTTCCGTACCATCGTTATCTGGCAGGCTTTGCCATGCTGTTCTCAACGCTATCACTTACGCAAAACTCCCTCAGCACGTGCATTTATCATCCAGTTGAGAATCGCTAATGTCAGGTTTAGTTCTCTTTCTTTTTGGAGGTGTGTTTTTACACCCCAAACGTTCTCATAAACAGCTTTCGTACTTTGTTGAAAACAACTCAGAATCTGCGCTATGCAGTGCAATCTAGATGAACAGATTCACAGCTTCCCTCTGAATCACATGAAAACCAGAGAGATTAGACTGAAGAAAATGGACTTCTTGCATTTCTCATTTTTTGATCAGTAACAGAAAAAAAGGGAAATAAACCAGAAGCAAGTCAGTCCAGAATATTCCTTCATTTTAAACGGAGAGCTTCAGACTACAGCCGAAGCTACTAATTTGGTATACAAGGGAAAGATGGCATTTAATTCTGGTTTTTTGCTACGACTTAGTAGTTTGCGAGAAGAACCCTAACAAGATTTTTGTTTAAATGACGTTTAGATAACAGGCTTTTTAAAACCATGAGAAAGGACAGCCTGTGTTTAGAAAAGTGACAACTCATCAAAGCAGAAACAATAGATGACAATGTGACTAACAAGAAAAGAGGAAAATGACGCAGAGAAAAGAGCAACACCCACAGCATTAAATACTATGGCCACTTACGCTTTTTCCAGGAACGCGTCCCTTGACATGTTCTGTGCCAACAGATTTGTTGCCAAACTGAACACTTCATCTGACCATTCCTATAGAGAGAAAAATTGATTAAATGAGGCTTAGTTTAGATGTTTACTTACACAAGGAAAAATATTTTTGAAAATTATATCGTTAGTAAAAAGTGCCTAATAAAGTCTGAACTTGATTTTTCCAATTACAGCTTCCTTCCTCATCTGTGAGACCTGATTTTCTTATGCTGCAAAAAATGAAGACTGTTACAAATATTTTTTTAAAAAGATATCTTATTCCAATGTATTAGGGGAAAAAAAAAATCATATGGATAAATGTCTGATGCAAAGCACATTCAAGTTTGTGGGAGATGCAAAATAAATGCCCCAGAGAAATACATTTTCTTGTGTGTTGGACACTGTTCTGGTTGACACACTAAGGATTAAAAAAGGAGCCCCTTACCACCATTCTCGTAAAACAAAGCTGAAATGGGCTTAAAGCCCTCTGAAGACTGACAGACCCGACAGGGTGGGATACAGACCATACCATAGTAAGTCTCTTGCTCCAACGCCCCCTCTTGTAAGAGTTTGTTGCAAGAGCCTCCGCATCACCCTCTCTACAGACCATGAAGTAATTCAGACAACAAATATCACGCCTTATCTTTTATGGTGGATACCGAGTTAAGAACTGTAACTACTGACACTATCTAAGATCTTATCAGCTAACATAAGAAACACGCTTAAAAAAACCAAACCAGTAGAAATATATAGGAATAAACTTAAATTATTTGATATACTGGGAAGAAGATGCAACTGCAAACAGAAAAGCTCCTCTTTCCCCTACCGTACATCCTTACACTGTGGTCCTATCCCTCGCTAAATTATTTTTCCCTCTTGCTACCCTGACGGAGAGAAGAAATGTCCTCCAGCTGCTCACGGGACACCTCCCTTCTCCGCCTGCAGGCACTGCTCTTCCCATGGCTCTCCCTCACTTTTCCTCCCTTTATTTTCCTGACTTATTTTTCCTCATTTCTATGCATATTGCTGAAGTCCTCCTCTAAGGTCTCTGCCCTTTCCCGGGTTCCCAGCAAGGCTGATCCATGATTATAATCTGAAGTTTAGACTCTCACTGCTCGTCCTGTCGCTCTCCTCCCTTGCAGGTCTCTCCTGCAGCTTTTCATCGACAACTTCAGCTCATTTTTCCTTGCTAACTTGGTGCTTATTTGCAATCTTTAATTGCAATCCTTTTTAATCACAACTGTGGTTTTGGATTGGCTTTGTTTCACCCCTTTAAAAGAAAAGAACGAAAATAAACAATGCCTTTGCAAACAATGTGATTTTTTTTCTTTTTTTACTTGATGAATTTTTCTGAGTTTTCTTTGAAACTAAAATTGAGTTGCCTTTCATATCAGTCCAGATCCAAAATTCCCATCACCACATACCCTCCCGGATGCGTACTCTCTGGGAGGTATTCCCTCTTCTTGTTCCCTTTAAAAGAAAAGAACGAAAATAAACAATGCCTTTGCAAACAATGTGATTTTTTTTCTTTTTTTACTTGATGAATTTTTCTGAGTTTTCTTTGAAACTAAAATTGAGTTGCCTTTCATATCAGTCCAGATCCAAAATTCCCATCACCACATACCCTCCCGGATGCGTACTCTCTGGGAGGTATTCCCTCTTCTTGGCTTTTTTTTTTCTTGAGGAAAAGTACAAAAAAAAGGCGATTTCATTCTGACAAAAATTGATAAGGATGTTGACGTCCAGTGAAACAAATGTTGCTACGTCACTTTGGAGCTCACGAGCTTGTTTTACCTAAAAAGCCCCAAGTTTCTGCATGACTAGGTGATCAATTTGAGAGAGGTTCAGAAGTTATAATTTTTATATGTTTTTTTTTAACGTGCTAAGATCTGTTCCCTAAAGTTATCAGACCTTGTTCCTGAAACTGGTCTCGCACAGTCGCTCCCAACGAGGAAGAGATAAGGCTACCTATATGCCTACTGTTATGAGCCTTTGATATCCTTCAACCACCAGATCCTTAAGTCCACCCCATTTACAACCTCACACCTAAGGAGCTGAGACAACACATCTCCCTGTGACTGGTATTTCTGGCAGAGAAACCTTCTTCCCTCAGACACAGACTACTCGTTCTAGAGGTAAACTGCTCTTGCTGAGATATTCCTCCCCTCCACCTCTTGTGACCACTTCAATTTTTTTTTCTTTACTTGTTTTTCCTTCTTAGGTCTAATTTGAAAAAAACAGGGGTGTGAGAAAGAACAAGAGAAGGAGTTGGGTTCGTTAGCAACACCACTGCTTTGCTGTGACTCTTGGAACAAAGAGTGTATTAAGTACAGCATCTTTTTTTCTTCCTGGCAACTCATTTTTCCAGGCTCAGAATAGGCTCATCTTGTAAACACTGCTTTGTTTAGGCTCTAATAATAGCAGTTAAAACTTCTCCCTGTGACACCAACGGCTGCAAAGATTAATGGCAACGTAAAATATCATTTAGAAATTAGGAAAATACGCTGGCTTTTAACACGTCTTGATAGACTTTGTTTTGATCTCACTGATTCTGCTGGGCTTAAAATGGAAGTATTTTGTAGAAAACAGAAGTAGGCCACTTCAGGAGTACCCCACACCCCAGCTCTTCCTTCTCTTTGTCCGAACATTTGTTGACAGGAATGTAAGGGGAACTTGGTTATTATGTGCCTGTCACAAGCATTATTTATATAACCAGTCTTGCCATGTTCCTTTGCTAGCTTTTCCTGGCTCTTCAAGCAATCACATCACTCTTGCCAAATATTCTAAGGCCTACCTGCAGGCTGAGCCATTTCTAACAGTACAGGTGCCAAGTCAACAAGTCACAAGCAATACTTGCTCATTGCCTCTTCCATTTTAGGGTCTTCATTCCAGCCACCACTGAGCCGCAGCCAAAAAACCAAGATCAGAAAATATGCCAAGGATCACGTCATCTTTCCAGTCACTGATCTGAACCCTCAGCAGGAGGGGAAACAACAGCCCTGAGCACAGACCCGAAGAAATAAAGGAGATGCTTTGGACTGACTTTGATGGGCTGGCATCAAGCTGTGAGCCAAGATGCGTCTCACCGCTTTAGCTACCAAATGGTTCCGTTTCCTTGGTTTTGCTGCATGGTACAGAGTAAAGCCCATACTCTAACTCCGTGCATGATGCGCTCTGCAGCCGTCCTTACCAGCAGCAGCGATTCCAGAAGGCAGCGCTCGGTGAGAGTGCTCTGCGGGGTAGAAAGCTGTTATGTGTAGAAAGAAAACAGCCTACTGCGGAAAGGTTATAACAGCCTCTGAATCACCACAGTAGCTGCAGACTCCTGTACAAATGCAATACAAAAGGAAAATATAAATCTGGGTATTTTGAAATAGGACTGCACTAGCGCCAACAAACTGTGTGCAGACTGGAAGCCTCTGATCCCGTTCGGTAGCGAAGAAGCCAGCCTTCTGACATTCAACTCCAAGCAAGTCACATCCATCATGATAAGAGCTCCCTGAACTCGATCTCCTCTTGGCTACGTCCTGTTACACTAATTCATATTTGTATCATTCCTGTGAACTTTACTAACAAATTATTTAGCTGTTCTGTGCTTTGGCAGGTAGCGTATAAGCAGCAGTTCATTTGGAAATCTGTTGCTCAGCGAAGTAATTTCTCTCCTCTATTACATGCATCAGGATACATACCGTAAGACATTTATCTCAACAGAAGAGATGAGACTTTTTTCATAAGAAAAGACAGCACACATTCTTGAAAACACTTCCTTCAAATCAGAACTGACTACGTGCGAAGGCAGTGTTTCTCGCACATTTGGTTTTGGTGGGAGGTTAACAAAGCAAGCTGCTGAAATTCTACGCTTTCGGCAACCTTCTGAATTTTATTTTAAAAAATATATCAAATGGACATGAATTTATACGGTTTGTTTTACCATTTTATTATACTGATCAAGCTCTTAAATATGCCTAAGAAGCTGGAAAAATAAAGACGTATGCTGGAAAGCATAGTATAGCACAACTTGTGAATCATCTTTGACTGCATCATTTTACTTATGGAGGAATTCATCAGCTCTTAAGTGATGGATCTGATCCACAGCTCATCAAACTGGGGAGAAACGGATTTCCTTGAGCTCTGGGTAGGGATCTGTATGGCCAGGATGGACTAGAGTGGTGAGAACAGAGTTGGCATGAGAGGCACAAAAGAGAGCGAGAGGAAAGAGATGGGGAAGATGGGATGTTTGCTTTTGAAGTTACTGGATTTGGGAAGAGAATGAAATACTGTAGAGGAGACACAGAGGTTCACAGGTTGTACTTCTTCACGTTGGGAACGGAGACAGAGAAAAAGAGCACCCGCTTAGAACAGGGTTTGAGAATAAACTTCTTTCTTTATCCTGGCTTCCGCAGTGCTATGTTTGTGGATGCTCACAAATCCTATCCCAAGACAGGCACAGGCACACCCCTCTGAAAATAAGCAAGCACTGTATCAGTGCTATTTCTCTTCATCATCAAGATGTGTCTAGCAATCTGCCTTTTGGACCATTACCTAATGAATTTCAAGCTGCATTCTTTGAACAAACCAGCTGCTCAGTGCCCTTCTGCTCATCACTAATGTACTTTAAACATTAGTTACTTTCTCCTGAAGGAATGCACATAAATCAATACATCGCGACTACATCATTATTTCTAGCTCTTTATTTAGTTCACTTCGAGCAAGTTGAATAGCCCAGGGCTCATATTTTCATAATTTTCCCACAACTTGGCCAGTGGATGTGATGAACACAGTTTGTAGCAGAACAGGAAGCCTTCTGCAAAGGAAGAAAACCCCATAATTGAATAATTTTAACTGCCTCACTAAGACTGTTACAGTTTACTTTGCCTTTCTCCTCCAGGGGAGGACTGGTCGATACTTGTCACACAACTTGAAAAATAAGGTATCACAAATGAAGGGTTAATCTGAAAAATATTCATGCACTGAAAAGGGAAAGGTGGGGGAGTTTTTCGTTGGCACTTGCCTTCCCTGGAACATCAGCGAAAGGAAGGGTCAAAATTTGCATGTGTGACGTTGAAAACGTCTTGTATTTACATGCCTTCTCGGAGCTCCCTGATGTGCTTATTTATAACGACACCTCTGAGTCACTCCATGGGTCCTGGAGATGACAAGGACCAGATTCTGTGGTCTGGCTCATACAGAGTTGGAGAACACATTAAAGAAAGAAGGATTTTTAGATGCATTCAACAGTGACCAAACTCTGCTCTCACTGAAACAATCGGGATATTTAGCATGATTTCAGGGCAAGCACAGCTAATCTGCAATGCTGTGAAAATCCCATCCCCAGGCCACAGTGCCTGACTGATAAAATACGAATCTATTTGGTCTACCGCATTTACAAATAACAAGGAAGACTTAGATTCTTAGTGACTCAGATCGTAGGAGTTACTCAGGATTTAGAGCAGCCAAGCTCTTCTAAATCATGATTTTATCTACATTATTTTTACGGTTCCATTACCAAACAGAAAATGGCCCTAAAATACCAATTTCTGCACTGTTTTAGCAAACAGATTATGGTTCACCGATTGCTGGCTAGACAGGAAAGAGAAAAAGAAGGACATACGCTTCTGAGTCAGGTGATTTTCCCTCTTCCTTGGTAAGGGCTAACAATTTTTGCTGGTAAAGCTTTAGCATACCTTTTCATTTTCCATCATATGCTTACATTTTTTTTCCTGAAGAGTTGTTTCACTCGTTTTCACTTCTGCAATGTTAACATTTCTTAATCACCCCTGTAGAGTATAGCTGTGTGTTTTCAAGTCGGAGGACAGCACTTCCCTCTCAGCAGTCCGTGGACCACCACAAACTCATGTTGTTTCTATTCTTTCATATCAAAGAAACAGTGGAAATTGTGTTTTTGCTGAATTGACCCATTGGCTAATGAAGATCAGCAGATACAGAAACCTGACAAGAAAAACCTATATCCTCCCAGGTTAAGGCTTTCATCCCATGACCTTTTTTAACCTGGTCTGACCATCCTTGTTGCCTGTGAGGTGACAAAATAAGTCCTTACTGTTGTTAAGTAACAGCAGTCTACAGAGAAATTATCTTTTTAGCGCAATCTAGTGGACTCGAGGATGCAAACCATACGAAAGTGTGTTCTGTGCATGGTTATCTGGAGGCTGTCATCAGTCTATCTACATGAATGGAAGGGGAAAGAGGAGTAGCTTTTGAATGTCAATTTGGAATAGATAAAGCAAAGAGCTCCCATTTTATTAAACACGATTGAGTCATATAGAAATTGGAAGAAGGGAAAAAAACCCCAAAACATGTACCAATATCAATCGTAACTTGCTCGTCACACACAACTGTGTTTTACATGGTGTGTTGGACAGAAATGAAGGGACTGTATACCTGCATGGAAAAAATACTTTGCCAAGGTAATGATGTTGACGTCACAATTCTTATCAAGGGCTATCAGCAGACAAAATGCAATGCTTAAAATTAACCTTTGAACACGAGCAGAAATGGTCATGTGTGCAAGTTAAATTAAGTGTCTGATTGCTGACACACTTGAGTATACAAGGTAGAGCTGTAGATTCCCACTACTCTGATATAGGTCAATCTTAAAAAGTCAACCCTTTACAAAGTTTGTTCTCACAGATGATCCATGATTCGCGCACGCTTAGAACAAACATAAAAGGGTGATAACTACTGAAAGACATTGATCTGTGTTTGGAGAGTCACAGTATACATCTTATAGCTGAGTAAAAAATTGCGTGTACTGTTATTTTCACAATGCTTATTTGGGCTTTACAAGCAATGTTCTGAAGATGAGCACACATATCTGGGGGAAAAAATTTGTGGAATTAACTCCTAGAAAAAAAAAAATGATTGCACATTTCTTCTTTGGTATTGAGCGGCACAGCCCTATAGCAGAATTGTGTTTCATTTCATAGCAATCTCTGCTTTTATCTCATTTATCCCTATCTCAATACTTTAAAAACATTTTAATTTTATATGACACAGATGAATGTATATTACCTTTGCTATATCCTCTTGGAATGCCACCAAGTTCAAGTACGATATATTGACCAGGTCTGGACCATAGACAACAGTTATCATTCGATTTTCCAGTCGACCTCCCAGGTTCCCAGCATCCAAGAGTTCGCGCAGTTTGGGATCCTGCAGGTGAATACATTACAAAATAGTTAAAAATCTTTTCCAAATACTTATACTAAAAGAGGTGAATATTTTTGCAAATACTTCCATTTTGAAAACTTGTGTTATTTTGAACATTTTAAACACGATGGCACTAGGTTCTGATCCGGTTAATTAGTCATTAAAATATTTAAAGTTATTAACCTAGAATAAAAAGAAAATCACTACTGTAAATCCTTCAAAGCCTTTGAGCTCTGTATCGGTACAGTACAGACTAAAAGCTGTCCAGTTGATGGCTGCACATTCCTGTTCTCAGTTACTTTGCCGCAGAAGTTAAGCACACGTAAACTGTTTTGCTTGTCAAAATAACACAATCTGTCCAAAGGCTACTGGCCTCAGCAGAGAGATTCGCTATGATTTTAATGGATTTTAGATAAAGCTCAAAATGAGAACTTAGTTTTTCCTAAGGAATTAAGAAGACTGTCTGGAATTAACTGTCTTAAACAATATGAAATGAATAATGGAATTTCGGTGATTCCTTCCTCTTTCTTCTTCATGTCCAAAAGGCCATGCATTATTTAAATTATGAGATATATTCCATTTCTGTTTAGTTTTTAGTCTTTTTTCTGATTTATATCCAATATAGAAATGACTACATAACATTTATTTGATGGAAAGATATATTCAATGATTCTTATCAGCTAACAATAGCCTGAACCTCAGCTTCATTCTCACATAAGCATGTGAGAAACAATTTCAGGTTATTTTGCAACTCTACTAGTTTCTACTAGGCTGCAGTATTTCCAAGAAATGCACTCAGTGTTTTTCAAACTAAGAAAACTGCTTGGTCCTTGGCCTCAAGATGAAGTTTATAAAGGCAAAGACAGATGAAAAGAAGCCCTGCATGACTGAATTCAATCCTTTGAATACAGCCAGTATAATTTGAAAGCTCAGGTTTCCTAAAAGGCGAGATTTTTCAGTCTGGTACAAATACTAAGAAACGACCAGCAAATAGTATCACTATGGGATGACAGGTTCTGTGTAGAGATCAAATGATTTCAAAACTGACACAAATATATACTGCAGTTTACATTTCACTCTCACATGAGCCTTTTTTCTCCACCATCTGCGTATGTTTAGTGTTTATGCTACTGCTTAATATTTAATAACTTTTGAGTAAGAATCTAAATCTCCACCGACCGATACAAATTAGATTTAGTGTAACAGGATGATAAGCTTAAGATGATGAAAAGGGTCATTTTTCATGGATCTCTCAGGAAATCCTGTATCAACAAGACCTCAGCCTAAAGGGCATCTCCTGACTGGTATCACATCTGCTCGTAGGCAATGGAGTTATGCATATGTTCACCAAATACTTCACAAGGTTTAGGAGAGCATTTTGAAGTATGGCGTATTAACCGGAAAGAAACTACAAGGCTGTCTATCATAAAATGCTGAGCCTCATTAAATACTGGGTATGATGGCAAGCGTTGCAGGAAAACAGACAGAATAATCCTGTCTGAGGGTTCTGTAAAGAAGGAATATGATTGTGCTCTGAGACAAAGAAGATTTTGTGGGTAAACAAGTTAATGACAGGCTTTCACATAAGAGAAAAACAGAAGAGGGATATGAAAGTAGTAGTTGCGTTCCAGAGGTGGGAATCTGAAGGAGAAAGACCAAGAAATTGTGTTGATTTACATCTAGGAGAAAAGCTAGAGAAATGCCCTGAAGATGCTAAGTTAGCGATGGTGTATTACTAGATGGGTTACTTCCTCTTTTATTTACAAGCTGTATAATTTCTCTGGGAGATGAGAACACATCTGCTTTTTACTCTCTACCGTTTCAAACTCAAAATCAGACTGATAAACGCTTCTGCTGAGGGGCCTGTCTGGGAAGAGCATCATTCTTTCTGAACTCAAACTGAACAGGATTGTCTATCTGGTTTTATTCTCTTTCACATATTTGTCATTCCCTTCTTCCTTTCCCTGGCTGAACCTCTCGCTCACAGTTTCACTCTTGGTGATGAAATGCGATCGTAGCAACAAAAGAAGATAACCTTTTTCCTTCGTACTTATAGTCACCTATAGGATGTCTCTATGATGGATCATACTCTAGTTAGTCGAAGATACGCATTAGCCATGCATCACAGAATAAAAAAGAAACATATTTGAAATGGGATGTTTTTCGAAAGCAAATTCATCAGAAGAGAAGTTATCTGGGACTGGCTCAGTAAGGTTTTTAGAAGGGCAGAGGAAGTGGACAATCAGGCAATGCGAATATGAATTTGGTCTTCCAAATCACAGAATTTTTCTCCAGGTTTTAAAGGCAAAAAATTAGACAGACCATCCTCTTTGGGTTGGGATGAGTAAAATGTTGAATTCTTCTATTCTGTTTAAGATTGTCTAACAAAGTTTGAAGCACACAGTCCCTTACAGCAATACGTCACCTGGCCGCCATCCAGCACCTATTAATAAAGGGCATACACTGCATATCCTGGGCTATCTCACAGTGTAACCCGCAATGTGCTCCACAGACTTAAAATAGATACTTTTATTATAAGTTCAGTGAAAGAGAATGATTTTGATACTAACAGGATTCACGTCCTTTCTGACCCCTGCCATGGGTGTATTTGCCCTTTAAGGGTGACAGCTACATTTCCAGTTGTCAGTGACAACTTAGCCCTTAACTGATGATCTAGCTCATATTCTTTGGTCCTTAGATCTGAAGCTCTCAAACTTAGATAGCAAAGCACACTGTCAGCTCTTCGCATTCCTCATGAACAGCTCTGCTCCCTTATTACCGCACTTAGCTGCAAACACTACTAAGGAGATGAGCAAAATATCCTTTATCAAAATCTTGAAGACTATCGAAGCTCTCTGAATCAAAGCCCTTTTCAAAACGTCAGCAAGTTTTCCTGTGGAGATGATAGGAAAGCACATGGAAAAAAACCAAGCAGCAAGACCAAATTTAGCTTCTTTTATGTAAATTGGATTATTTTGATTTTGATAATTCCATTTTGAGGAACGAGACTGCACGTCTGCTGCTGTTTGGAGCTGCATTTGATGTACTGGCTCTTGAGCGGACAGATTGGTTTTTGGTGTAAGCTCTTTGCTAGACCGGGGCCTTATTATGAACATATTGAGCTCGGAGAGACATTCAGCAGAATTGTACCTATTGCATATTTATTATAGTCATTTTTCAAACACCTGAGCTACTGAAGCTCTATCATGTTAGGGAACATGCCCATGGGATGCTCAATAAACAGCAGGCTACTGACAGTGCCCATGTAACTCATCAAAGTTCTCTTTGTAGCACAAAGATTTATCAAGTCTGATGTTTTCTGGCAAAGCAGCATCCTTTTGCTTCTTTTACTCAAAAGGTCTAGGTGTCAGATTGCTTTTTCCCTTCCACTAAAGTCTAGCAGGAGCTTCAGCTCAAGGACTGGAGCTGCCTGAAGACTTGACCTGAAACCAGGTCAGGAAAGCCAGCGTTTCTGATGGGACGCCTCTGTGGTTAAAGGGCTGACAGATTCCCGGAGGGAGATGCAAATTGTGAGCAGGCAAATACAGAGGAGGTGACAAGGATGGCATTGGCAGCACAAACAGCTTCAGAATCCATTAAAAATAAGATTAACCATGTCCAATTGAGGCGAGAGTTGGCCAGAGGGCTATGCACTCATTTGGTAAAAAGCCCTCCCTATTTGGTTTTGCTGTCTTGACAAAACTACCAAAAGAAAATATACCTTAAATCAATCCAAAACAGAAATAGAAAATAGAAAAAATTAGTCAGAAACTTGGGGGGGGGAGGGGGGGGGAATAAAAGCTTATGGAATTCCTGTAACTTTCATGAACAAACGCTGAATAATGATGTTTTGTTAGAAACCAGGATCCTGTAGACGGATAAAAATAGATTCCAAAACTTTCTCCTGTTTTATTTTCCTTTCACTGGAAATCATAAAAATAATGTAAACTTAAAGAGGCTATTCAGCCACATTAATGACAATCTCTGCAAAGACCACTTTCAGCTGTGGTTGGTATTATTAAAACGTAGCTCCTAACACTTAAATTCCAATTAATGTGTGCTCTGCACATTACAGTAAATGCCGTAACATCTTTTAATAGTATCCCCATCTCTTTTTTCTGAAAACTTGCAACACACCATCTGTCTGTTAAAATTTTCTGGTTTTTTAATACATTGCCATACGTATATATATAAAAGGCTGCCGTGCAGTTCAGTAAAACTCAAACACCGATTCAAACATACCAAGGTCAGCCAAGGTTTCACCTCAGATATATCGCACTACCTTTTGTTACTAATGCTTCTCAAAGCTGCCGCACCATCTCTGAGAGCAGCTGTCTCTGATCCCAGACCTACCTTAAACAGTAAAAGAATCTGTCCGATGCTAAAGGTTTTCCTCGGGGTTTAATGGCTACAGGCAACGTGAAGGCCAAACTGGATGATTATCAAAAGACTCAGCCAGAACTTCTGGGTTGCTAGAACAGCTGTGCAATTAAAGTACTATGGGAGATTTTTTGGTGTTTGAAGACATTAATTTACAATGCAAACAACCTAAAGGAGTCATTATAGACTAAACTACACGTATAGACTACATGCAGTGTGTACTAAATTATCTATACAACATTCACCCCTATGCGTGCAAAATGTCATATGCTCCCTGCCCCCAAACAGCTATCAACCAAAATAATTTTCTCATGCATCTCATGCAGTAAAACATTGTCTTTAAGATGTCAATTGAGTCCTACTGAAGCTATAGGTATGAAAAGCATCCCAAAGCCTCCAAGAAGTAGATGTCTACAAAAAAAAAAAAACCCAAAACCCCAAAAGAAACCCCCACCAAACCCTATACGCAAACTCCCGTGTTTATCAGCTATTTACATTACTTCTGTCAATCTGACTTGCAATTTCCAGATGCTTTCTGTTTCTGGTACTAAAAATATGCCATGCTCCTTCCATTAAAACACTATATTTAATGAAGCAAAAGTTTCAGTAAAGCAGGGTTGGGCAGAACTGTACATTTTGTTGTAGATTTTTGAACTATATTACATAGCTATATGGGTACTTCAGAATTCCCTAGACTCTGTATCTTAATCCCAAATTGTTATATTTGTGTCCTGATAACATCAGGACTGGAGAGGTTCAAAAAATTGGCATCAGAATTTCATCTTAGTTCCTTGCTCTTCAGAATAAGATTTCCAAGCATTCAAAACTGCATTTATATTTTTCTAGCTCTTTATGTATCCCAGGAGAGGGGAGATGGGGGGAAAAGAAGGGTAATTAGATAGCTACATGTGCAAAGAGTTTTCCAGGAAACACTCAAGTTTGTGCTTAAATTAAACGAAGAACCTTGCTAAAATAGGACCTTACATTGTGACTCTGTCGAAGGCAAAACTCCCACAGATTTTCTTCAAATAGAGCAAAGTCTTATCTCTTCAGGAATGCCTTATCACTGAGTGTTTATCAACAAAAGTGTATATACATACATGTATATATTTATAGCATGTATATACTTCATATATTTGACCCAGATTTCAAAATATCAGATCTTAACACTTAAAGCACCAGGTAAGTAGCTGTAGTAGGGGCAGTATGAATAAGAAACACTAAGTTTCTCTTAAAATCAGACCACTTACCCCTACGGCTAGCTGAGGACTTGAGCAGACTTCCCAAGCCCCGACTCCACTGAATTGATCCAACTGAACTCCGCAGTGCAAGCTGTCCAGCACAGAAAACCAAATAAGGGCAGGACTTACTTTCTGTATACCACATACATTCTATATACGAAGTGATTTGGTGCCATCTCTGGTAGCTAAAGCACGCAGTTCTGGTCTGCACGACTTCCTGGGTCCACGATGATACTTGAGAGTTGCTTCTTATCTTTGCCTCTACAGGTTAAGTGTCTCATCTTGTCCAGTCACTCCTCCTACAGCCAAGCAAGAAGTGAAGCACCTCCCTAGGCAGGTATTTCCCCACCTGTGTCACAGAGGGATAAACTACCCACCCGACAGTCTGTTGTCTGCCTAGTGAGTACAGGAGGTGGAGGCGCGAGCCGCCTACAGGAGATGTCTAACTGCTGGAGGTGAGAGAATCCCGCAGCAAGCGTCACACCCCAAATCTCTCCTTGCAAAGGGACCATCACTCTGCATTGCCTCTTAAGCAGCTGTGAACTGCTGCAGTGCACCAGTGTGACCCTCAGAAACAAAATGCTCTTGCTAACTGGATTAAATTTACTGTTAACAATCCCAACACAGATTTCAAAGCTGGTTCAAATACCCTTTCTGTCACGCATCACCTAGCAACAGTACAGGACTAGAAACTTCCCATCAAGTGGATTGACAGACTCATCCTTCAAAGAAACGTGTGTTTCTTCTCTCTCTCCTTCCTTTGCTGAGACCAAAGTCAAAACTATCAATAGTTTATCTTTCAGCAATCCCTTTCACCGATTAGAGAATGTCCATACATGGGAATCACACCTACAAAACTCAGTGACAGGATTTTGTCTGTCTTCCCTAATGACAGTCATGTGAAATGAATATACTCCAATTACTACATCAAAGATACTCAAAACAGTGTTCTCCAAACTCTCTTTTCTATTATTACACAGAATTCACAGGAAGTTTGATATTTAAATATATTCATTTATATCATCAAGCCATTCTTGCCAAATTCATTATCATTAAACCAGAAATACATTTAGTCCAATAAAGAGAAAAACTGCACTATGGTTTTTAATACAAATATGTCTTCATACCTTTCGCAAAAGTGCATCTGATCAATATATGACCAAAATATTTGAAAATACTTATTCTTTGAATTTTTTCCTCATTTCTAGGGTTTCAAATGGATTCCAAATTTTGCATATCACCATAGCTACCTATGCACAGAAACGGAGCCAATATCTTGTTTAAACCCCCGAGTCTTCAAGATACCATTTCTGTGCACACTAAGTCAGTGTGTACAAAACCAAAGGATGTTTCTTAAAAAATATCTCTCAGTGATCTAAACTGGTCGTAAGTTGACCATCTGCTCAGTTAATACGGTGGAATATTTCTAGAGTATAACACAGTATTAGGTAAAAGGAGGCAGAAAGGCTTTAGATGAAGAGCCAGTCCCTGAAGAAGGAGATCAGAGACATCCACTGCCTTCTAGGACAGATCTTGCTTGGTACCTGCAGCAATAGCGAATGCCTCGGATGCAACTAAAACCCAAGGGCTACTCTTTCCATAGAAATTATCAGGGATGAAAGGATACCATAAATCATACATTAAACAGTCAATCCCGATTAACTCTCTCTGTGAAACACTTATTCCAGAACAACAATTTCTTTTCCCAAAATAGCTTAATCCAATTCCATGCTTGAAGTGAGAACATCAATACATCCAGTTTACCAGGAATAGGTTATGAAAAATAATAAAGCTACTTCTTTTTCGATGATGTAAAACTTTTGAGGAAGAGAGAAAATGTGCCGGCAAAAAGCATACTTTTGTTCAGTAGAGAAATGAGCGGTAAGCAAACTTATACCTGTACAAATGATATTTAACTTCGGAGAGGACTGTGTTGATACGCATTTGCAAATGTAATTCTAACTGAGTTCTGAAAATGCAGGATGAATTCAGAGATTTCACGTTGACTTTCTACAATAACCACACTAGAAGACATGGGATATTTAAAAACATAAGATGTTATTAATCGGTATTTTTATAATACTTATGGACACCCAAAAAACCCCGTTGAGTATTATGTCAGCAACCAGGTCAAGGGGACAGAACTCATCCTCAGCAAGTTCGCAGACGACACCAACTGGAGGGAGCAGCTGATGTGCTGGAGAGCACGGCTGACAGGTCCCTTCCAACCTACAATTTTCTACGACGCCATGATTTCTGTACCAGACACGACCACTTGTGTCATAAGAATTTACCGGAGACAAACGCTATGCACTTACTGATAGATACTCGGCACCAGCTTTGCTGAAGATGCTATGTCTCCTTACAGTACAAAATCAGATTGACTTCTGGGGGAAAGGGAGGGATATATCCAAATAATGATTTCAACTTCAATGCCGTATTCTGTGAAAACAGGATTTTATGTAAAATATAAAGAGAATGAATTGTACGTGCTAAGGAAAAGCGTGGGGACAAAAATAGGGCCACCTCATTCCTCTTTTTCTGACCTTTGCCACAGTTCAAGTGATCCAAATCCAGCTTCCCTGGGTCTCTCATGCTCTCATGACAGAACATTAGGCCAATACTCAGCCTGCATCTTTGTTTAGTTCTCCTTCTAAATGTCCATATTTCTCGGAATTTTTTTTAGGTTCATGGTATTTAAGTTTTAAATTGATTGCAAGACTGTGTGTTCTAACAAAAAAACAAGTGACAGCACAAATCATCTAAGTAAAATCAGACCAAATGTGGTATTTTTCAGTCCTTTTGGATGTGATTGTGATTAACATGAAAGTACTTTATATCACACACTGTACATCTTAATTTAAATGACAATTTAAAAAAGGCAACATACCTAGAAGCTACAACCATGCACAATCTTCCTCTAGATGTTTTTTAACTCACTAACATTTTCATTGATTTTTATTAGCCACAGATGGTTCATTATTTTAAAAATGACCTTTAAGCACACACATTTCTTTTCACTGCTTTTCCTTTCTCAAAATACTTTGAGATTTTCTTCAATATAATTTTAAAGGAAGAGATGAAGAGATACTGGAGAAAAGAAACTTCTCTTACTTTCATGTACTTTCGTTAACTCATTTTCTTTGGTCTGTATGAGACTATTGGAACTATAAAAAGTCTTAAAATGAAATGATTTCTACAGCAGTTTGCACAGCACGTAAGGGCAGGAATAGCTGGAACAGCAGCTTAATTTTCACTTATCTATAAATCTCGCACGCATTGTTCTTCCAATTCTGAATTGCTGCGTAGAATTCTTTTAATAGGGTTACTTCAGAGGTTGAGTACAATGCTCCTATTCATTTATACATCATTTGTTTTTACAGCATTTGTAAAAATCTAAGATGCTTGGAATGAGCTGAATGAGAAGTATTGCATGAATGCCCGCTATGCTTTTTGGAGTGCTCCATAAGGGCTGGAGTACGATCACTTGCATTTTAATGCATTTTTTTAGCTGGTGGAAGTATGTACATCCAGACGGTCTGTAATGCTGAATGCACCAACTACCCACCCCGTTTAAAAATAACAGATGAAACACAGAAAGCTATAATTGAAAACATCTGACTAACGAGCTGTTTATTATTGCAACATTTCAGTCACACTCATCAGGAGAAAAAAAGAAAAAAAAAGAGATGTCTTGGCCATGCTAGCATTATTTTTTTTCCATCTTACCTGTTTGAGAGACATGTTTTGCTATAATTTTTTCAATCACAAAGTCATACGGGATGCTTACTGGTAAAGGTTTCAATTTACCGGATTTTAGTTATTGTAAAACCCCACTATTCCCATTACCTTCAAGTATTTAATTCTAGGAAACTCATTTGCAGTATAGCAAAGAAAAATAAGCCATTTCAATGATGATGCAGCAACAGTCGTAATTTTTTGTTTCTTGGACTGTACCGGATACTCAGCTCTTACAAATCAGACCGCAAGCTTACAACAGACTCTTAATGGCACATCTATTTAACTACTGACTGCCAACGACAAGTTCTCGTGCACTGTCACTTGTCACAAAACCGTCACTACATCTTATTACGTATCAGTAACAATAATTCAGAAGTAGAAATATATTTAGACTCTTGACATTTGAAAATTGGTGCAAAATTAGCTAGCACAGATGAACTTCTTTCCTGCAGATCTCAACAGAGTTGTCCCGGCTCATGGCGACTGTCCAGCTCAATGGGAATTGGAGCCAGGGTACCGCAAAGGCAAGGGAGCACTCGTTAGCTGAATGGTGCCTTGACTCTGAAAACATAACTACGACCATAAAATCAGCTGAAAAGCCACATGGCAAAAGGCAAAATCATACAGCAGATGCCACTGCTTCGGATGGTAAAGTTAAGAGAGAGGAAGTAATATATAATCAAAACAAATAATTTAAGATTGCTTTTTAAAAGTTGGCCGGCTTCAATTTACTCCAGAGAGGATGATCTTCTGTAAGTACATTTTAACTTTTTATAGAAATATCTAACAGAAAAAGACTAGAAACGGATTCCTGTTTTAGAAGACAACATGACTACTGAAAAAAAAGAAGTAAAATCTACAAGGAGTATGAGTAAGAACTACAAATATATTTTTTTGGCTGAGGAGAGAGAAAACAATGAATAAACGCAGAAACTGGATTTGGGTGGTTTTATGACAGATTAATTTTACTACCTGTGAAAGTACAGGAAATGCGTTCAGTCATTGCTAGGAAAAGAACATCCAAACACTAATGTCTTTGGCAAGCAGCTGCAGAGAGAAGGAATTCTTCAAAGGATGCCATGGACATTATTTTAAGCAGTTGGTTTTGTACTCTATGGTTTTGAGAAATAATCGATGAAGGGGATATAAAAAGGGTGGCTGGATCGATCGGAGATCAGACTTGAAGAACAACATAACACATAACTTGGAGAACAGTCCTGATGGAACTCCTGAGTCCTACGTACTTGTGAGCAGCCAGACAATGTGAGAATACCAAGATAAAGATGATGGAAAATCAGTGCAAGAAAGTAGTGATGGAAATGGTCCCTAAAGAAAACAGACTATATGGCATGAGGTCCACATGAAGAACTATCCAGATGCAGACACTCTGGGGCAGCGCGCAACTTCGTGCATCTGAATTATTCACATGTGTTGTAGAACTGAAATTCGCTCATGAATACATGTCTCCACCTATACATTTGCGGGTATGGAGTATTAAGACAACTACATTTAGAAGTAGTGTCAGCAATAATTCCCAACTCGGTCCTTCAAGCTTCTCCACTTCTATTAGCTTTTCTTATGGTTCACAGGAAAACCCACAGGGGCAATAGTTGTTGCCCTTTAGAAAGCAGACAATACTCAGATAACATCTCTTCAGTTAAAAATAGAACTGCATCCTTGATATCCATTGATTGTTCTTTCCCACAGCGGAAATAATTAAACGGTACTTTGGGAAAGTGCAAGGAGCCAAAGGATATTTGCCACCTCAAAACCTTGCATGATCCTGAAAACTTTGAAAACCCTCGTCTAAGTACCAATACCAGCCGATGCACTGAAATTAAGTGATAACTGGAATTCTGCGTTAACTCACATCCTTAACAACTCTCCTCACTTCAAAGACGCCAACCTGGATTTACAGTAGTTGAGAAAGGGTAAAAATTGGCACAGGAATTTTAACAGTTATTAATTATTTTTAAACATGCCTTGTACAAACCATGGCAGCTTGCAAAGAATTCAATTTCTTACACTTCGAAGGTGCATCAGCACTTCTTTTCCTAATATCACTTGCTAAGTGCCAGAGAGACTTCTAGTTATCCAAGAATTTAATGAACTACATCCAACAATTTAAGGCTGTTTCATTTAGATAAGAGGCTTTCCAACTTAAAGGATAAAACAGCCTTCAAGGCAGTGGAAAATAAAACACATTTTGGTGTGTATAAACTACCCAAGCAGTTAGTTACTTCTAAAAATCCCATTTTAGCTGGGGGAAGTTGAGTAAATAGGCTTGGCACACAGACTGCAGAGCAGAAGAGCACACGGGAGGCTGGAAAGTCCTGCAAAAAACTCCAGGCCACACTTTGTGCTCCCCTCTTTGCCGTGTTTCCCAAGGATCCCCAGTGGAGTATTTGACTGAGCAAAACTATGCATGCCAGGGTTTGACCAAAATATTTCTGAAAGGTTATGAAGTCCAATGCTTTTTGAAAAGGGAATTAAAAATATTCTGTGCACATAAGATTATGGCACTGAGGGTACACTTTATCCAGTTGGATCCCTTCCAACACATCCTTGGAAAAACAAATAGTTACAATGCACGCAATTTGGAAAGGAATATTCTGCAAATATGAGAATATCCTACATGTCACTTCCCCAAAACAACATGGGTTTTAAAGTACAGTTTGCATAAAGATGTATCTTAAGTGGACACTAACTTCAAGACAGAACGTAATAGCTTCTCTAAAATATTTCTGTTGTTGCAGCTACATTTTCAGCTATTTTAAAACAGGAGGCTGGTGCTTATGCAGTAATTTTTTTTTTTTTTCCATTCAGCCTTATCAGACAAACCAAATTGCGCAAAGCATTTGCCCGCAGAAAACATTAGCGAAAGATAACGGTCCTTTTGACGTGACGAACCAGTGAGGTGTAATATAAAGACCACACTCACTCACGACATGAATGCTAGTCTGCAGATGATTTAACATGATATTTAAATATACTAAATCATGTAAGATGTGGCTTTTGCTCTGCAAGACCTCTGTGTTTCTGAAACACTCTTTTGTCTCTCCTGCTAAGGTGGGGAACTGTTGCACTCGCAGTGCAAAGCCAATTTCAACAACGATCAGCTGCCAGCAAGGAGCAGGAGACAGGAAGATCGGCTGAAAGCGCAGCAGATTGATGAAGCCAGGGTTTAGGCTAAAGCTGAAAGGATTTAAGGGGTTTGGATCAGACCGTCAGGGAATGAGATGCACGGTTAAATCCCTGATGCTGCAACTTGCTAAAATTGCTTATCCAGAAACACACACAACTCACTCTGTGCAACAGGCTGTAGGATCAAGCAAAGACAACTTGACCTTGATCTTCAACAGCAATCGTAATTCGGCTCTACCACACAGTTCTTATGTTTTACAGCACATTATAATAATGTGTTAATACTTTGCATTTCTTGAGTTCTTTTTTTCCCTCCTTTTTTCCCCATCCTTTAACAGGAAATAAGGAAACAAACACAAAACCTGGACATCTTGTGTGATAAAGAGGTCAAAAATACTGAATTTCAGTGTCTTCATTTCCTCCCTCTGTAAATTGAGTTCTTCTCTCTTTTGCTGCTCTTTAAGTCTACTGAATTTCTTTTTCTTATATTCCCATCAACAGCTCTTGCCGCACTGAAAGTGTTAACACAGCAGAAGCCTTTTTTTCTTTAAATCATTTTTAGAAAGAGAAATAAATGTATGCTTCATGCTTACACATCTGAAGTGACTCTGAAGTGATGAAGCATACAATCTCATCGCATTAACAGGAATAGAGTTAAGACTTTCCCTTTCTTCCAAGATTATGTAGCTGAGAATGCTACTTCGAAAAGCCAGAAGAACCCAGCCCCATATTGGCTTGCAGTAGGAGTATACCTTGCAATAGAAAATGGCACAATGCCCTTTATGTATTTATACCTCCCGGAATTTAAAAGCATCAAGATATAGCTGGCTAGTAATTCTGTCAGCGTGGTAGTGCTTCCCACTGACCACATCCGAGGCCCCCTCGTCGTGCAAGGAGTTCGGGAGGGGATGCTGCAGTTTAACAATCCCCCACCAAGCAGCTGGGGGGGATGTCATGTCATATATGTGTGTGTTTATATATATTTATTTCTCTATTGCCTCCTCCCCCAGTGCAGCCTTTCCTTCCAGTGTTATCACTGTTTTCTCCTCTCCGGTGGTGGAGGCGTTACTATATTATTTTTCTTCCTAGCTTTCAATGTATAATGTCTCCAAAGATGACGCAGAGGTGACATCCGTATGCCTCTGCTATGAGGCAGAAGTAACGTGTCTTAGGTCTGCTAAACATTTAAGTACCCTTTGAAGATTTAGGAAGGTGACAATTTCAAGTCTGTGGAAACGTATGCGACTGCTGAACGCGGCATGTATAGAAAAGCATGCAGCAAATGCTCCGCTGGTGTGAAATAATGGCATCTGTTTGCCCCAGGTCAGGGCCTCACATCACTTCAATACTGAATTGCACACTTGGACTGCTCCGGTCTAGCCTTATTGTTGTACATAAATAGATCCTAAGAGCTAATGCGGTGCACTGCATTTCTATTCTTTGCAATGTGTATGCAATATACAGTCTTACCCTGTGGTTTTTCAGCATATAAGAAAAAGCTTGGTGTTTTGTTATTTTTTTTTATAACTACAGAAAGTCTATGGAAGCTTTCTGTAATTTTCTGTTACATTTAACTCTTCAAGGGAGACTTCTTATAGAAAACTGTATCCCAATAGTACTTTGAAAAACTCTTCTAAGTCTGAAATCAGATCTTTACAGCAGCCTTGCTAACAAGGCTACCTGGAATGACAGTGACTCCCAAGCACTAACACATGCAAAATGGGTGACTTACCCCACGAACAAAACAAACCCCCTACAGATAAAAATCTTGTGTGTAATGGATTGATATTATAAAGAAAGAGATCAATAGTGCCTGGAGTCAGCCTGAATGCTTAAATTAACGACTCCCCAAAATAGCAGTAATACAAGGCCACGTGGCATGTGCTGGCACCTACCTGAGACTACAGAGCGTGAGCAATACAGGGTCAAAGTCATCGAGGGACCTTTTTTTCCCTTTTCCCTATTTTCCATACCATTTAGATACTTAAATAGGTTAGGGTTTGTTTGATTTGGTTGTTTTTTTTGAAAAAAGGACCTAAATTCATGTCTTTGGCAATCTGGAATCCTTTGAGAATATTGTATATTATTTATATTTATATAATAAAATATATACATACTTATATAACAAGCTATATCAGCACCACGATCTGTTTTTAATCTTTATACACTGTAGTGGTGCTTGTGGCATCTGCCCCTTTCTCTGGTGGCTACTCACTGTGCAAGCACAAGTAACAACAGGGAGTAAATTCTCAATAAATTTTTAAATGTCTATTTTGATTTTGTTTTTAATCCTGTCTCATAACTAAGCTACTAGAGGAAGGGAACAACAATACATTTTGAAAGAGGGCTAAACGTAACATTGGGAAACTTACTATTTGGGCAGGACGAGAAGTACAGCCTTACACCTTCCCTTGGAAAAATACCGTGCCCGATAAAACAAATGGTGAATGGAAGTATGCTTGAGCAAAGTTCTGGGCAGAATTCCCCGAAGAAATTTATTTTTGGCTTATCAAGTTTCTAATTTCTTTTTTAAACCAGGCTACTGAATAGGTATAAATCTCCTGAATGGCATGAAACTCACTATAGAGACAGAAACTTTTAGACTACAGTAGATGTCATCTACCCAGATATCTGACCTACTGAGTCCTTCAACTGCAATTCTAATGAGATACTACAGTAGCTTGTCCAAAATCAGCATCGTATTGATGTTTGACGGATTTAAAAAATTTTTAAAAACCACAACCAACCAAAAAAAAACCCCAACCTACCACCACTGGTATTTTCAGTATTAACACAAAAGAACAGAGACATTTAAATTATAATGGAGAAAATTTAATTATAGAAAGGTTAGGACGATTGACACAAATAAACTTACTACTGCCCCCAAACCAGTTTGCTATAGCCTACTATTTTGCCGGAATCCTTAGCAAACACATCTTAGTATCACAGATTTAGTTTCTTGATGTTTTCCATCATTTAGCACCATCAGGCAGCTTACAGCCTAATCTGATACAGCTTTTCTCTGCCAGCCCTTAATAAAATGGAATTTTCATGTTCTTCATTTTATCTTTGCTCAGCCTTCAAACTCTGGAAACTTGATCTTTATTTTTTTGATACCATGCCTGGCTTGTCATTCTCTGAAAACAAGTGCAGTACAGAGAGTCTCATTCAGCTGTCTAAAGAGCAACTGCATTGGATGGTCTCACAGAATAAAGAGTGACACACAGAAAAAAATTAGATCAAAATTAATAGTATGTTGGAATAAATAAAAAAAAATTGTTTGAAATTTTTTAATGCGTACATTTCCTTTTTAAAAAAAAGCACTTGCAAATGGCAAGTCTACAGCAATCTAAGATGACATTTTTGAGACTAGTATTGGGTCAGTTTTTGCCTCAGTGCCTGACTCCTTTCTGCTGCCATTTTGCAAGCCATTTGAGTTTTTGTTTGCTTTTTCTATCCGTAAAACATGTCTAATGATACCCATGTCTTCTGTCAACGGTTCTGTGATCTATAAAGCTGGGAAGTGCTATCTAAGCTCTTGATTCATTTGGTACCTTCCAATGAAAAGCTCCACTCTTCTTGACAGATCTAAAGTGCATAATATCTAATAATATCCTCCTCCATCTTCCTGACAGTGCCTCTTCTCAAACTCTCTTTTAATTTCTTTAGTTTTTGTTCTTTGGATCTTACTCAGCCTTGATTTGTTATCCCAAACTTCATAAATCTACATCATTCTTCTTAGAAGTTAAGGAAAATCACAGCCCAATTCTTAGCTGTTGGCCACACTTGCTCCAAGAGTGTGAGGGGAATACGTAAACAACCTACGCTAGGCATGTAATCCCAGAGAGGTTACCAGAGAGACGGTTCTCCCAGATCAGTTATTTAGTGTTATATGATAATACTCGAATGCCCTCATTTCCCTGGACATCCCATTGGAGTCAGGAGGCTTGGCTCAGATCAGACCCTTGCGGTGCCACACATGGAGACTCTGCACCTTCTTTCAGAAACCCATAAATGTAACAGCAAGTTCATGCTCCAGTGAAAGGAATGAGATAGATGGATAAGGAAAGCACGGAGCACAGCAAACTTATTTGCTTTTTACGGCACTCAGTCCCGATATGCAAGCCAGTGCCTTTGAGATGAGCAATCTGCTCCGGAAGGATGCCCGCTGACTTAATGAACTAGGAAGAGAAACTAATGAACTGAACAGATCTCAGCTAATTTTGTGATAAGGAGAAAACGGAAATCTTGCACCTTAAAAAATAAGGAAAAGAAAAAGACTTTCTTAGACACATTGGCATGAGTTTTCTGCTGCTTCTCTTGAGACCTCCTCCAAGATCCTTTCCAGACAATGAAGTACGCTTACCATTTCAAGGGAAAACAAATGTCTATTGAAAAACAAGTTCCTATTTTTTAAAAGCTCAGAGCAGCTCAACATGCTTTTTCCCCTCAGATCAAGTGTCAGCAGCAGTTGAGCAAATACCTGACCATAGCATATTTTATTAGATCAACTGCCAGGCAAATTCTCATTTGCCTTTAAAAAAAAACACAGCCACACACAAAAAAGGGAAGAAAAGAAAAGCAAAATAGGAAGGACTTTTCTAGGTGGATTTCTATGAAGATTGTTTAAAAAAGCTTCCAAATACTAAATTAATGCCATTAATGGAAGCACTATGCAAGCAGACTTAAGAGATGCTGAATGTAACATACAAATATAGCCTAGGGACTGGCTGACCGCCTGCGGTGTGAGCAGCCCATGCTGCGAACCATATCCATCTACCTTCTGGTTCATTTTGCTGTGTCTAGACAGAAGTGGTATAAAACATTTACAAGGTAATGCAGCAAAATTACAGAATAAAATGTGAATTTAAAACTTTGCTCAGAAAGTAGCTCACAGATTAGCATACTGCGTGGCTCAAGTATCAATATATGTTCAGCACGCACTAAAGGACAGCCCTGGGGTTCACCTTGTCCTCCAAACCCCCAAGCCATCAGGACAGAGGAGCTGCTGGAGCCCACCACAGCTCCCCCCTTGCCTACACGTTCAGTCTGCTCTCAAAGCAAGGATATGCTCTCTTAAATGTCACCTTGCAACTACAGGGAAGGTAGCTGTGGGGTGTCCAGCTGTCCTGCAAAACAGGCATGGCTTTAGGACACCAGTTCTAATGACATCCAGGTGTTGTACCTGCAAATGTGGTGCCATCCTACCCAGTGAACGGGAAGGGGTGTGTTCAGGACTTCAGTGTAGCGACTGATGGACTTTGAGAATAAAAGAGCGTTTGGGATGAGCTACGCTGGTACTCTTTCAGAAACGAAGCTGTACCATGGGGAACAAACTGTATTAGCGCTTGCTTTTGTGAATAATCCCATTGATTTTAACATGAAAGCCTGAATGAGTAAGTCCCACATTCACATGACAACAAAGAAAAGCAGATGCCCACAGAATACAGGAAGAGTTAGGTGGGTGTAGGCTGCTTTTATGTGATGTTCTTAGACTATAATAGTCATGGGGCGATGGCTTCCCACCGATGAAAGAGTAATCAGGCAATACTGAATCAAGCCACGAAGAAGCAAAATGTCTGCTCCTTCCTCCTCTTGCTCTAATGGTGCTGGTTTCTCCTGTGATCTTTAGCGGGAGCTTTGCAGAAGAGGAGAATGAGTCCAGAACAAGGCGAGAGGTAAGTATTATGAGTTGCAGTTTATCCCGAAATGTCTGCTCTAACTCCTGTTGATGGCGGGAGCTGTGCACACACCCAAGGTGTAACCGGGCTGGCCAGTTCAGCAAAACACTGAAGCAGATGTTTAACTGAAGCACCTGAGTGGTCCTGTTAAAATCAGTGTACTGCAGATTCACAAGTAAGATGTCCAGAAATTTCACTTTGGGTTTGTTTGTTTTTTTTAAAGGACTTTAATTATATTTACATTTACTGTAAGAACTCTACATTTCCAGTGTGGCTTGAACGGGCTTTCATATAAAGAAAACCAGTTTTTTTTCTTGTTTTAATGTACCTGTTTCTGACATATTTCTTTTTCAAAGGTGTGACATTAAAACACGGGCTTAAGAAAAAAGAAATGCTATTTAGAGAAGGGTATACATTTTTGTAAGAGCTCTGATTTAAAAGGAGCTGAAAATAAGCCCTTAAAATCTTTGAAGAATTATATTGCTCAGGTACAAAATACTGAGAAAACTGATTATTTTTCAGGCAGCAGAAGAAACGAGTAAGTGGCTTTGATATTTGTAAGACAAAGTCACTTGGTTTTTCCTTTCCAAGCCTTAAATATTCTTATCTGAAGGTAGCAAGAAGCCTCTCCATGTTATTAGACACAAAGAATGAAGTATTTCGTAGGAGAAACAGAAAGGTTTTCTGTTAACCCACGTGTTGTCTGGGAAGAAAGCAGTGGAAAAGGGGATGGGGAGGATGGCTCACACGCCTGAGACAGTTTTTCCAATTAAGACATTTTGCAAGTGTAATTTTTTAATAGACTTTTAACCTGACTCAGATAAACCCGAGACCCAGACCTGCCCTCACCAGGGGTTTGTTCTTGGAATTAATATGGGCCATTTTCTAGAACGAGAGAAATAATGTTTAAGAAAGATGAATTCTTAGAGAAGAACTAATTTTAGCACTAAGATTCAAGAATTTGGCCAGTATACTTTGTGGACAGTAAAGAAATGCTAAACAAATAAGATTCCTGTCAACATACCAGTAAGTATAAGGAATGCTCTCAGAAGGTTTTTCAGAAAATTAGGGTCGTGGGTCTGAACCCGTGTCCCTAATTCACTCCCTTTTACGTCTCAGTACCGCAAGATACAAATATTAGTTCCGACTCCTCGGTAAAAATTGAGCTTAACAGGGCAGGACCTGTGTCCGTGGACTTTTACTGACCCTCAGCCTCACTGAGATTGCATGGAAGCAAAACGGAACACTTGCTCTGCAATCACTGCGGTTTCACCAGGGCTTTAGCACCTACCCCGAGCAGCGGCTGCCACTCACTCACCTGAAAGTCTTTCCCAACTGGTTTCCCAATCTTGTCTGGACCTTTTCTGCCCATTATTCTTTCTGTATCACTACTTCTTGGCATATGCTTTGCTATCTCAAGTGATCAGCTTACAATATACATGAGTCTCATTTAGGCTTCTGTATTGCTGACTTCATGTTTGTGTATCTTAATCAATAATCTCCGCATACTCAAGGAAAGCTGTAATGTGAAAATCCAGGTAGGCTGGCCCGTGTCAAATATGGTTATACCTGAATCTGTGCACTTTCAGAATGAAGAAGGAACTACGCCTGCCGTGCAGTTGGATGGAGATTTTTGTCACTAGCTCTGGCACTGGTTTATTTCCAGGTACACCAGCACTTATAAACACAGCGAGGGTGCACATGACTATATATCCTATGACAGAGTAGCAATTTAGAAAGCCAACATTTGCCAAAAGGAATCGATTTTAAAATTCATTTTGTGAGAGAAAACAGTAGCATCTTAGATAACATCACCATCTACGATACCACGGACATACACATTAGAAAGTTAGAACTTTCAGGGTGGTATTTCTTCTATTTTTTGCCAAGAATTTCCTCCTCGATGCTGTATTTCAGTTCTTTTTTCAAATTTCTTTTAAGAGCCACCACATACTTAATTTGCCTGGATCATTGTTTCAGCCCACGTGGCTCCTGCTACATTCTGTCTCCTGTGAATTTCAGCAGCTGGCATCCTTGACTTTCTTTGGTTGAAAGGAAAATTAAATATACACCATTTAATCAGCCTACATATGCTACAGTTTTCCTTTACGCTAACTGTTAGGGTATAATAGCTTGGCCTTTATTTGCAGCTAACAGTCTCATAATTGTTTTTGATAAAATAATGCAGTGTTTGTTCAGCTCTGCAAAACAGAAATACATAAAAATGCAAGCCAAAGGAGTTATGTGGACAGCTATTAAGTGGAACCAAGAAGGGTTCAGCAGCTGATCTCTTCTTGTCACTATCGCATTAAATTAGCATATTTATTGAACTTCTAAAAGGGGAATATGAATTTTAAAGTACTTCAAAGTATACCAAGTCATTAGAATGTCATTTACTATTATTTATCCACATGTTACCGCACCTCAGTCTTTGTTTACTACTATTTCAGTTTCATATTCACAACACTGTCAACCCCAAGCATTCAAAAGCCACGAGTCACCTCCCTTTCAATGAGAGAAGCTACTTAAAATCCAGGAGATACATTATTATTGTTATTGCTGTTATTGAAAGAGCCTAGATGATTACCTCGGGCTCAATATTTAGCTGCTAAATAGCTAAAATTATGGGAAATTAACTTAATTTCATGAAACAGGATGGCTAACAATTGAGGTTCTTAAATGTTTAATGACCTCAGGCATGGGAACTTTAAGAAGCAAAATAACTCTTGACTCAATAGGACCGATCAGAAATACGCACATACCTGTACAATTTTGCCCCTACTTACTGAAGACGCTGAACAGGAAAGCCAAACATGAAAAAGTCAGATAATAAATACTTTGAGGAGAACAGAGCAATTGTTTTCTGCAGCAATTTTACTGCAGTTACTTGCTGTTCAGATTCTGCATAGAGACGTTTGGGGATCCGTCCCAAAATTCTGTCCATTTTGTGGTTGCTTTTGATATCTTACAGAAACGCTGCTTTTTCTGTATGTGCAACAACAAATAGATATTAAATCATCGAAGTGTGTAATTTAGTCTCTCAAAGGGAATTCAAAGGTCTCTCCAGTGTAAGAAACGGCATTAAAACTAAGCAGTGGAATTCCTCATTAGACAACCCATAACATAAGCACAAGAATAGGAAACTTTTCATTCAGTAAACCATATGTCCCTAAAAATATCTGGCCTACCACCAAATTATACAAGGTGCAGTTCTCATGCTTTCTTACACAGCATACCAATTATACCTCCATTGTACTCTAATCTCATATTTTTAGCAATGAATGCATCCGTACAAAAAGCTGATTAACTTCTCATCAGCATCTGGCACAGCACAGGCTATTCTTTTACAGGTAGGCAAAAGCTGACTTTGAATTTTTTTGCCAACAAAAATGCTCCAGTGAGCAGTACAGGAATATTTATCCTGGACACAACATTGTTCTCATGTTAACATGCTGCCTTATCTTGAGATCAAATTGTAAGAATACATTTGAACTACTGAATGGTGAAAAGGTTTTCTGTAGAGCCTGCACACTGCCTCCCTTCCCTTTGGCAGGATGCCTTTGCATTTGATTGCTATTTTTTAAATACTAAAGAGTCTGTCCTGCTATTGCTAAACACATTCCTGAGGCAAATGAGAAATAGGAAAAAAAAAAATCTCAGGGTTAAACCAAAGTATTTAAAATCTCACTTTCGTTAGAAAATAGAAATATGTTATGCCCTGAAAGCCTACAGAAATCTGATTGCGTTATTTTCTTCTGTTGTTGGTTTGGTTTTTCCCCCCTCTGAAAATCTTAGCAACGATGACCCTCATGACTATTTTATCAAGCAATTCAGACACATGAGCGTTTCCCACACGAAGCCTGTAGAACATCTCATAAATCCTAAAATTGCGGTCTTTGCCTCGCTAAGTCAGCAGGATGGCAATGTTTCTCCTATCACCTAAAGGGTTACAGTGCACTCTTGACAAGGTTTCCAGACTGAGCTGGTCACGGTGATTCCAGTGCAAATGCAGAGGTGGTTACAGCTCCTCAAACTGCTGCCCTATCTGTTTCTGCTCCCCTTTACAGATTTCTGCAGATGCAGAAGGGTAACCCAGCATGTTAAGTAACCCTGAAGGGCATACTGCTGCCGCTGCGCTGGTAGCTCAGCTGTCTCCCTCAAATTCCCACTTAAATGTTTCCGATTTCTGTGTAGCACGCTGTAACTTCACAATAATAACTTTGGTTTTTCCTTTTTTTTTTTTTTTTTTGGATAACTCCATGGCTTCCCTGTTGAAAATTCTGTTTAGAGTTTAAAGCTGCACTATTTCTATGTTCCTGATCTCTGCAGCCTCCCATGGCGTCATGCTTGAGCTATCTGGCAGGTCTGACAGCATGGGTAAAATTGCTACACTTCATGCAGAGTCCCACCAGATGGAGAAGAATGACGAAATGAGTATTTGGGTCATTACATCTGGATCATTTTGCCAACACTTCTCATCCCGTTAGGCTCTACTTGTCAAAGTTTTCATCGCTGATGAGGAAGGTTTGATCAAAATGTTTGCCTTGTCAATGCTGCTCTCTTAGCAACATGTGGACATTTAACACAAATTTCTAAACCACAAAAAGCTAAAAAAAAAAAAAATTCATTTCTCCAAACAGAATTGCAGAAGAAGTAGCTATTGTAAATAAATAATACACAGCAGAGCTGCAGCTAGGGTGAAAACCAGAAAGATCAAGCAAATTCCCTTAGTTAAGGAAATTAAGACAGACTTTGATTGCCATGTCTCCGGAATACATTTCCAACACAGGCAGGAGAAGCTCTGGACAAGAGAGTCCTTTCTTTAAGTACCTGGCAGTATTTACAAAATAGCTTGCTAAAGTAGTTCAGTGGATTACTTAATTTCAATTTTATTTATTTTTTTTTTTTAATTAGCGGATGTTTTAGATTTCCTTTGGAATATTTTGGCTTTTATGTTCAAGGCACTTCCATCCTACTGAACTTCTGCACTGAAATGGCAACAAACTAACCCACTGCCTAGGTTGTCTGGAGAGTTTTCAAATACCATCTCATGATGGGAGATTTTACTGGAGGGTTTTCATACACTTTAAGAGCAGAAAAAATAGTACAAGATCCTAAGCAAGGCTTCCTGTTGAATTCAGGCCAAAAGTCAGTAATCCAAAACAGTTCAACGCTGTGTTAAGTCTAGTTTAACTTCATCATCCATAGTAATGTCTAATTCAAGCCATCACACTTTTGACATGGCTTCTTTATTGCTCTTATGGTTTAATCTTCCTGCAGCTGTGCAGGCTTGAGAAGGTCGGTCCTGCCCATATCGGTGTCGGTAATTCAACAGCTTTCACTGACAGCGGGTAAGATAAATCAGGTTGCTGTATCTAAATAGGCTGCTCTCTATATAGTCACATTAATATGAAGCTATTTACATATGAGTTAGTGCCTATACTGACACTTGTTTCATTGTCCATACTTTGCCAGAAATAAAATCCCGGATTCTCCTGGCACCATGCCTAACCAACTACAAGGAAAAGTATTAAAAAGAACATGAAAGGAGGAGAAAATTTCTCAGGTAGGCTGATATAATTTGTCTCAGAAGTGCCCAAAGGGAGCTACAAAAAGTGTGCTTACTGCTGTATTGATACGGCCTTTTTTCCCTTTTCAGCGTGAATGTTGGTCAAGAGAGAATTCTGCCTGTTGGCAATTGTGTGGATGGCCCAGCCTGGGCAAAGCTTGTGTGCTCCTGTCAACGTGCCTGCACGCCTGCTCACAGCCTCAGATGATCTTCAGGAGCACAATATGTACCTCTGCTACCGAAAGGCTTCTCCTGGCTTTCCGTCCAGACCAACCCGTCTGCTAAGCAGGCTCTGACCAACAACCCCGGAAAAATCTCCACCCAAATCATCAGCTTTGTGATCCACGGAGTCACAAATGCCCCAACTAAGATTTTTCCTCAACTTCCAGCTTACAAAATCCTTGTTATCAGAAGAAGCTGTCTTCTTGCCACAAAAGCACCCAACTAAACCCAAACAAAAAAAAAACCAAAGAAACCCCATTTCCTGAAAGAAATCACAATTTTTTTTAAACGTTTCAGTAGTTCATGGGGTGGGAGATCACTTTTCTTAGCATCTTGCAAAGTCTCTCATACACACACAGACCTAAAGGACAGTGACATTTCTGCCTGCAGAGATGTGATAAATATTTGTAAATTATGAGTAGTGCAAATGATACATAATGAGAAACATAAGCCATCAGGAGCAATGATGAGATTACTAGCGTGGAAAACTAATGCCTGATAATCAAATCTGTGCTTGTAAAAGTGCACTGTTTACATACAACTTGCCATCGCTAATGTACCCCTGTCACCTGGAGTTTCTGAGCCATCCTCTATAGATTCATCCCAAACACCCCAGTTCTGGCAATCCTGTCCCCGCAGAGGGGTGCCTCCCCTGTGAGACAACCCACAATTCATGGCTGGTTAGCAACTTTCTGGAAACAGGAAGAAACTAGACAATACTCCCTTTTTGATCTGAGTGAAAATGAATGCAAATTTGCAATATCTGTTTTGGAAGTTTTTATTAATTCAGAATGTCTTTAGTGGTTTTCTTTATTTTAAGAAGTCATGCGATACTCTTACTGTATGATTGCATCCTAATCCATTATTATATCAATCACATTTTAAATGACAAGGACATCTATGATCAAAGAATCTCATCTTTTTTGAATCACAGTATCTCCTGAAATAACCTGACACTGATCTAGACAAGAGGAGGCTTCGGTGTTAAAAACAAAATCAGATTCACTATTAGCCTACAGTAACTTTCCTTTCTTGTTAATAATTTCAGTCCTTACCTATTAAATCATGCTGAATACCTCAGGTGGATTCTCAGCAAGCAGCATCTGTTAAGTATTCTGGTCTAATCCATGTTCAATCCATCCAGGAATCCCAGAGATAACCTGCAACTCCCTACATACTGGCTCTGTCCCTGGATGATCATTTCACATCCCCATGGTACGCTAAATAACAAGTATTTTGCTTTTCCAAGTATCCTCCTAATAACCCATTTTTAAAAATTATTTTTAAATCTACGTGGCATTCACGGCCATGCAGATCGATGTGACAATCCCGACATCACTTCCTGCTTCTGACTGGAGTTTATTTCATTTCTACTTTTTCCAAGTTCACAAATCCACTTCTATTTCAACTTTGTAATTTATTTCACATTTTGGTAATCTCATGCTCATTTCATTTAAATAGCACATGCTGTAAAATGCACTAAAACATATTGGCATCCTAACTGACTGCAGAAATTGCCTTGTGGGGATTTTTATATCCAAGGCTTTGTCCCTGGATTTAGCAGTAGCATGATGTTCCCATGATACGCGAAGCTCAGGGCTCCACACTTACTGCTTCACCAGATTTCCAAGCTGTTTTTTTAAATTCTGCTGGGTTTACTAATTGCGAGCCCAGCTAGCTCAGCCCAGGATATAAAATCCAGCTAATTAAAGCTATTAGAGAAAAGGTGTGGTGAGATAATTTCTCAGTGTCTCGATCCTCAGGTATGATGAGCAGCAGTACTGGGGCTGCTCCCTGTGCAATTACAGTAGCTGACTGCACTGAAGTAATTCATTTAAATTCTAAACATGGTCTAATGAGGTGTATTGTAAACAGCAAAGATGCACAGAGAATGACCCCTACTTAAGATACTTTCCAGCAGATAAAAAAAGCCCCTTGATAATCATGATGTTTCAGCATAAAAATAACAGAGGTAGGAGAAGGCTAGATTGAAAAGGCCTCCCCCGCTGTGCCATCAACATTTTGCTCTTACATTTCTACAGCCAATTCCTTCCAACACTCAACGTTAAGCAACTGCCCAGGGCAAACGACGCATGGATTAAATGCAAACACAGCTGCAGGTACCAGGTAACACAGCCTGGTGTGTGTTACATGTATTTTCACTGCAACTTGCACCCAATGCTATTGCACCACTACAACAAGCGCATGAAGAGATACCTCTTAAATCAAAATGGGCTTGCAAATGACAGAGGCTTAAATGGACTTTAAGAAACTTTCCAGATTCACTTTTCACAGTAACCGGTGTTTGGTTACTGGCACGAGCCAGGTCTCTCTAGGTGTCACACGGAAAAGATGACCTTTTCCTTTAGCATAAACACCTGGGCTTCTCAGGTAGGTTGGAGTACGGAAGGTCTAGCTCGCGTAGAAACTCTTCAGAAATAATGGGGTGAGAGCAAAAAGACGGAGGAACAAACTTGCCTGGCTCAATAGAAGGAGTAAATAGTTTAAATAGTGATTTGATTGTGAAAAACAGAAGAGCAAGGGAACAGTAACTGGGACACACTATGGACAACCGTCATGAAAATCCACCGTGGGGCTTCAACTCACCAAACTTCCACAAAAGCAAAAGTTAGGCATTTTGTCCAAACTCATTGCCTAAATCCTCTCTCGGTCAACGGAGAGAGACAGGCACTTCCAGAGGGAGATGGCTGCTGCCAGAGCCGTGCCAAGAGAGACAACCTGGCTAGCTGTCTAGGGTTTAAGTAAGTGAAATGAGAATTAATGCAGAGGAACAACAATTGGACATGACCCATGCAATACCTCACTAATCCCTGGTCTTGGATCACTTTAAAACCCACCTTTTCCCAACAGTTTGGCTGGCAGTTAATTGTGGAGATGCTACAGCCTGATGGAGACCCACACTGGAGCACTGAAAGCATCTGGAACTACCAAGAAAAAGCTCTTTGTGCCTTTAGTGACTCTACATCTAAAGTTGAGGTGAGAAAGGCAAAAAAAGCTAATAACCTTTCGGGCGATATCACACTTACTTATGAGCTCCCTAGAGTCTGAATGTCTTTAATGCGTTCAGATCTGAGCTGCAATTTTCCTGGCAAGGCACTGTCCGGTAGCCCAAGTCCCTGGGCGCTCCTGTGCCCCGCGGGATGGGATGGACATGCCCACAGCCATAAAATCTTAAAGGTCAAGAGAGAAGAGTCTTGGGTTTTTTTAAAGGATTGTTTTCTTTTAGTGGGACAATATCCAAGGGAGGTTCTTCCCCCAAAACAACAGTATCCATTAAATAATAAGGCCATTCTGCCTCAGAAACAAAGCTTACAGAAGGCAATAAAACTGTCCACTGGTCACAAATCAGGCACTTTAAAGCAATATAAACAGCAATAAAAGTGCTAGAACGTTATTTCTGAAAACTTTGCAGCTAAACCAGTATGACAGTTGTGCCTTAGCACACAGATCAAATAGGGATATATATTTTTT
>NW_008795672.1:3174092-3184591 GCF_000699145.1 Aptenodytes forsteri | reverse complement strand
CCCCCCCCCCAGCCATAAAATCTTAAAGGTCAAGAGAGAAGAGTCTTGGGTTTTTTTAAAGGATTGTTTTCTTTTAGTGGGACAATATCCAAGGGAGGTTCTTCCCCCAAAACAACAGTATCCATTAAATAATAAGGCCATTCTGCCTCAGAAACAAAGCTTACAGAAGGCAATAAAACTGTCCACTGGTCACAAATCAGGCACTTTAAAGCAATATAAACAGCAATAAAAGTGCTAGAACGTTATTTCTGAAAACTTTGCAGCTAAACCAGTATGACAGTTGTGCCTTAGCACACAGATCAAATAGGGATATATTTTTTTTTTTTTAATACTTTTTTAAGAAGGAGCAAACTGTTTAATTCTAGAGACTGATAGGATGAGGCAGGCAGTCCAAACAGGACCCCCAAGGTGTAATGGGAGTTGTAATGTGCCTTGCTAATTAAGGATTATAGTGGGAGCCAGCCTTCCTATCTAACCTGGCACCCGAGCTGTACCCAGAGGGTGCAGCACCCAGCACCCTCCTCCCCTGAGATTACAGCTCACGCAGCACAGGGACCTCTTCTCTACAGCACAAATCTGCCTACAACCCCCAGAGCGGTCCCAGGGATAACAATGTTCAGCACCGGGATCAGAAGTTGCCTCATGTGATGTAACAGCACACAAAACCAACACGAAACAAACCCAAACCAAACGCTTCCCAGCGTATAAAGAGAGTCTCGGTGCTGGGCTGCAGAGATTAGGGCTCCGCATCAGTGAGCTGAAAGCAAACAAACAGTTTCTCAGCAGCTTTTAATCATGGTGGTTAAAGGAAACCCTCCAAAGCAAGACAGCGTTTGTTCCTATAAATAAAGGCTTTAATTTGTAAAGCACAAATGTCAGCAGTGACCACGCTTTTGCACGCAGTGGGCCTGATCCCGCTGTCAAAACACTCTCCAGGTTGTTGATGCTCCAACCATTCATGAGGCTCTCAAAGCCACTGCTGTGGGACTCGGCATTCGGCGGAGCCAGCTAAGCAGCGAGCACGGCCATCTGGAAGACTCGCTCAATAAGGACATTTTTCACAGAGACTTATTTCCCACACAGAGAATAAGGTTTATTTGTCTTTGCAGTGGTTAATGTTCTGTTCTGCTTCCCTTCCCTCCCAGTGAATAAATCCCAATTCAGATGCAGTTGCGCCCATGGTTACAAAACAGACTGTCAGCTCCCCAAGGAATGACTGTTGAGTGCAAGGACAAAAAAAAGCTCCAAAAAAAAAAGGAAAATGTGTAGGAAAAAATACAGTATTACTGCTTTCTGCAAGCAGAAGAACCTTCTCTCAAATACTCTATTGAGACTGAAATTTAATAGCAGAATTTAGCAAATTTAATAGTCAGAATTCACAGATAACGAAGAAATTAAGGCTCAATTGTGGAAGTGCGCTGCATGCAGGACTACTGAATGGATGCTTGACAGAGAAAACAGTTGCTACTTAAAGCATGAGTGCTTTGGAAGCTTCTCACTGAGCGATGTTGTAACTTCTAAATATTAAAAATGTACTGGCTTTGAAAATTTGCAGATCTTTAAACCTCTGAATTCCTTCTAAAATGTGTATTAATATTTTTATTTGGGAAAAAAAATTTGAAACTTGAACTTATGACTGGGAACAGAAACTTCTTTGGACTGTAAGAGGAATCAAACAGACCTCAAGGAGATATTGTCAGGTTAAGTTGAGGCAGTAACAACCAGATACCAATACTTGATGTCAATGAAAGCAATTTTAAGCACAACCAAACAGACAGGCTTTAGCAGCTCCTACAACCCGCGTGCTACAACCTTGTGCTACCAAACTGAGCTGCTCCTGGGGAAAGTTTGTAGAAAGTGGCAATGCCAATCAGAAGTCTTACAAAATAAACACACTGGCTTAGCAAGTATCAAGAACTTCAAGATTCATGAGAAATCCAGAAGAGCTGGCAGCATGAAGAAAATAAGTGTAATTTGTTTATTTTCCGGGAAAAACTTTGAGAAATCCAAGAAGCGAGTGGCACAGCACAGAAGTACAAACAGGGCTAAACAAACATCTCTAATGAGGTTGTCCGTGAGCCCTTATAAATAAACACCTCGTTAAACCCAGGAAAGAGTAGGAAGAATCCTACAAATATCTGTAGAGAAATTTAAACCCAGCCAGAACCAACTACCTAAACACTGTATGTCAGAAAGGTGAATTACGTGAACCAATCTCACTTTCAGATCTCATCACTGTTACCTTTTTAATTACAAAGAAAGGTTAATAAAATCTAGCAGAAATACATTTATTACATTTCGAAGACAAGGCTTCGCTAAATTTATCTCCAGTTCCATCCTGCGGTGAGAGCCTAAGACAGAAATAATAACCTGTAACTTAAGAATCTTTTTTTTTTAGTAATAAATACAGAAAGGTATTGGACAGAAATTCTCCCCCAGGGACTACAAATTTATGCTGCAATGATTAAAGTCAACAACAGCAACAAAGCTTTCACAGCTCTCCCAAATCCTGTTGATTCTTTCAGGCAAAGCCCTCAAAGTAATAAAAGCAAACCAAATTATCCTCCTGTGGGACAACACTGGGCTGGACGGCTACAAATAACACGAACAAACCCCAAGTTGCTGCAGCCGAGTCCTTGGATGTCCTCTGCAGATCTCCATTCATTTCTTCCTTCTTATTTGCTCTAATTTATTTAGCTTCAGCTCTTCCCGAAGATGAATGTTTAGGCAGCAGTTGAATTCCAGACTGGACCGGGGACCAGTGCAAGTTCCAGGCTCCAATCTAAAACTTGGTGGTGTTTTTAGCGTTGGGCAATTTCCTTCTTCCATTGAGGTATAATGGATAATTAGATGGAATCGGCAGCAAAAAGGCAAGTCTACCATCCTCTGTGAAGCTTTCTCAGGACTGAATTTTTCACGGACATAGTTTCATACAATGCTGCAGCCATACCAAATAATCTCCTATCTAAACCAAGACTAGCAAAAGTGGCTCAGCAATATTTTTTTTTGTTTTGGAAATGTCAGCAAAGTGGCGATGAGACTCAGCAACCACGACTTGATTGTGTTTCTCTCTGCAACCTCAGGTTCATCTAATTGCTCCCTGAGATAATGTCAAAAAACAAAGATACGTAAACTGGTATCTATGTCACGGAGGGCTGGGGCTTTGCTTCAGCTTGCAGCACACTTGCTGCTCTACACTCTTCCTTCCTCATATGACAGGTCCCTACAACCACAAAGTCTCCTCGAAGTTGGAAAAGGAGAATATTTTCCAAGTGGCTACAGATTGGACGTGCCCAGTACTCAGCAATGCCTCCTCCCGTGCACAAATGCCAAGAGGGGGATGATCGGGCTGTTCTTCACCAGAGGACCTGCTATCACCACTCATTTTGTGCCACGGGCCAGGAAAGGCTTTGCTTTGCCCAGCAGCCGCAGCTACGCTGGATGTGCCGCTGTGTGAGCTCTCCGTGGTGGAGATCCCGTGGCCATCTCACGGTCTCGTGCTCAGCGCAGCAGCAGAAGCTGCAGAGACGTGTGCTCTGGCCGCAGCCATCGCCTTTGCTGGAAGTGAGACTGAACTAAGCAACTCCAGAGTTGGCCACACTGGAAACCCAGCTCTTCTGCCGGGTTGACCGTTATCTTGTGTGCATCCACCACAAAAGGAAACACACACCACAGCCTGCACCCATGGTCAGCCTTGTAAAGGCACACAGTCTCCAAATGACTTGACTTTGGAGAACAAGCGCTGTTCCCCCAAAGCCAGCTAACCCTGATCTCGGCTTTTGGCTTCAGTCACCTTCTAAAGTGTTTCTTATCATCACGACCTCCCAGAACATGTTGCATGAGCTGCAAACGTGTTCCAATGCTTAATCCAAAAGATTAAACAAAAGCATGCTCAGTCACAGCAGATCAGGAATAAGACTGGAATGAGAATTTATCGGTGTATAACACTGTTCAGCAAAGGGCTGGTTTTGAAGCACATTGTGAAGAAAACACTGTTGGATGAAAAGTGACAACATTTTTGGGGGGAGCAGAAGGCCACATGTACCAAACGACAGGGCTCGGGAAAAGACGCACCTCAGACTGCTGGCAACTGCAAGGAAAATAATTTGAACATAGTTATGTTTTCAGGTCTAAATTAATCCAGACTTTCAAGTCTAGCTTGGGAAAACCAAAAGGTAGGTTTAGGATCAGTATCTTGTACGTCATCTGTTCAGAGTACCTCTAGTTATTAACAACATACCCAAACCACATGGATGTATTTAGTCGCTGCTGCATGGAAGACCCTTGTACAGCAGCCAGCTGCAGAGAAGTACAATAGTGACATTACATCACCAAAAGAATTCAAAGGAAATTCAATAAACTCCAATTTAATAAATCCAATATCCTGAGCACCTACTTCCCAAGCCTGACAAAGCCTTAATATATGCAGCTGATTATAAATGCCTTAAAAGTCCACAACAGTAAAACGATGTTTATTCAGTGATGTTTAAATTATGACCCTAATCTTATTCACATTCTCCCTCCTTGAAAGAAGCAAATGTGCTGCTTTTCATGTCCCAGCCCCAGTCCATCAGAACTGCGTCAGTGGCACATCTGTATGCACTCGACAGCGGTTCTGCTGGTTGTTTCTCTCTCTCCCGAGTGCTGACAACAATCATGCCACTTCTAAGCACCTGACACCAGGGAACCCATCAAAGCTGGGCATTTTTATTTCCTCTGCCTAAACTTCACCGGACTCTATTAAAATGGATTACAATATAATAAAGGAAGGTAATATGCTATGCACTTTTGTAAAACACAGGGAGAAAAATGATGAAGATGAGAGAAACAAAGGAAAAAGGAAAACATAAATTAAGCAGCTTGTACACTACAGTAATTCTGCTACTGCAATATCCTGCTCCAAGACACGCCAAACCACCTCCTAGGATGAAGGCGTAAGCCACCTCCAGCAGCAGTTATGAAATAAGTGACTGAAAAGCGTGCTCCTAACCTCCACAAACACGTATTTATAGCCCATTCGATACCTTCCCTGCTTTTGTAATCCCCCACACCTACAGTGTTCAGGTCAGCACTTTGAACCTCAGATGCTTTTTACACTCCTGTTTAGCTCACAAACTCAGTCTCTTTTAGCAACCCATTTCATTACCTATAGTTTAATGTAAAGTGTGTACTGACCTGCAGCTGTCAGATCAGTTTTTTCTTATTCATGGTGGCAGAAAAAAGCAAAGCATACACCCACAATAGTCTAATCCACTCTGGTAATCCACCCAGGGTAAGTGATACCCTTTCTTATAGAAAGCCCAAGGGAAAGCAGGTGAAACCCAATCATTGACCTGACAAGTAATTTGTGGCTTCACTTGACAAAGATTAATTAATATTGGAAGAGAAATGGGAGCAGGAACGATAAGCAGCAGAGATCCCCGAGGGAACTGATAAACCAGAGAGAAGTGTTTTGCAACTAACAGGCACATCAACAAACCACTGAATTTCAAAGTCTCTAAAATCAGGACTGTGCTTAAGACGGCAGCTCTAGCCCTGCGTCCGCAGGAGCAGTTGCTGACGGACCCCTCCAGAGAGATGCTGAGTTCAGAGCAAACCATCCCGGAGGCAGCGGGCACCCAGCTCTGGTGCCCATGGCCCTTCACACCTTGGGTGCCCGGGCAGCTGTGGCCAGGGGAGCAGGACACCAAGGGGAGCCGGGTGGCCAGCCAGGCTGTCACCAAACTGCAGGACACAACTGCAGTCATGACTTCCCAACACCACGGAGCAACAGGAGGCTCCCTCCCTGCACACACAACTTGGTTTCTGGTCAGCAAAAACCAGGACATGAAGATGGTGCATCTCTGGTCTCCTCCGGAGAGCCGTGATGTCCTCCTGACTCCCACAAGTTAGATTTGGCTACAGAAAGGCTTTTGTTTTTTGAGTCCAACCAGGAGCAAGGCTCAAAAAGCAAACATCCAATCTGTCAAGTCTCTTTCCACTTCTTTCTCAAAACTTGTCTTACTTGGAATGTAACTACATATGTAACTATTTAAGAGCATAATAATGTGGCTCTCTATACAAACTGCTACCACTCCAAGCTGGCAGGTAGACTGGGGAGAGTGTTATAAATCTACCAGATGGCATTCTGAAGAAAATGGGTTTTTTTCATCCCTTAAAACACACCTGCAGCGTCTGTAGACACACCTAGAGCTTCTCACAGAAATTAAAATTACAGAGGATGGTGCTGGACATGTACATATCTGGCAACAGCACCCTCCCCATTTTTCCTAGGTTGGGAAGAGACGGCAAAAGGAGGCTGGTATCCAAGCTGCAATTTGGAGCAACTATCTGAGTGAAAAGGATAACTACAGAAATGAGTTTTCATGCAACTACATTAGAATTATTTACCTGGCTTCATCACTGTAAATCAGTCAAGACTTCTGAATGTCAGCTCCAAATCAGGCCAATATAAATATTCGATGGAAGTTCACAAGTATGTATAAACAACAATATAATAATGACACTGAATTATTTTGTAACATTTAAAATGAGCTTTTACTCCTAATGAATGTTCTGCATACTTAAATTATTTTAAATTATTTGTTCTACCTATAATTGTTCTGGTATATGAGATTCTATTAATGAGATGTAATTCTGATGCATAGCAACTTGTAATGTTGTGTAAAATACCAGTTCAATATTTAGTCATATTAAAGGCATAAATATCAAGCAATCCTGAAGTTTACAGTCAAGTAAAAACCCACTGCTGATTGGAAATCAAACTCACGTGGAACCATACTGAGGTTAGCAGCAACGCCTGAAGGTTTCAGTGGGAGGAAAATTCAGCCACGTTGCAGGTGCAACGCTCACCCCATGCATCACTACTTGGACACCACAAGATGTACAGAGCAATTAGCACATTTTAAGCAAGCTGAGGACAGAGTCAAGACCTTCTCTACTAGTAGCAGCACTAAAACGTGAGCCTAATTTACGTCAGGTGCTAAACTGAACTGCTGCCAGGCTTTGGGAGGCATGAGATCCCAGAGCACCGACTGCCAGCTGTGCAACCTCACTGCCCACGAAGCTGAGAGAAGGGATCAAGACCTGAAAGTCTGGCTTAACTAAATACTCAGGGTTAGATGTTCAGGGAACAGGAGGAGGTAGCTACGGTCTCCAGAAGAACAGAGTGGGAATTGCTCCAAGGCAGGAAAAATACCATTTCATCTGTCAGGCAGCCATAATAACATTTGGCAGAATTTGTACTTTTCTGAAGAAAATTTCAGCTGAAGCTGAAAGCAGATGCGTATGTAAATGCAACACAAAAGCAATGTAATTTTTTTCTTTTTCCAAGATGGATCTGTCTTAATGAGTTTGCTCTTGTACATCTCCTCCAAACAGCGGTCACGTCCGCCTCTGCTTTGGAAACATCTAGCCGCTGGATAACGGCTTTATGTTTGTGTTTCTCACTTGGGATACGGCGCTTCCATTTACTCCTACACAGCAACCATTTCTTGCACTGTGTACTTGACTTTAAGAACACTAGTTAGTGCTATTAATTGGCTGCCTCAATAATTAATTAATCTTGTTGGTAAAACATCTTCATTCTGTGTAACACGCATTTGAATTTCTATGAGTTAATGAAAGCGGGGTATCAGTTAAGAGACAGAAAAGGAGCAACCTGGGAAAAACCAAACCAAACCAAAAACCAACCAGAAGAACAAATCCTAGCTTTTTTTCACCACCTTTTTATCAAATACTTTTATTTACCACTTTTTGCTATTATTTTTTTAAATTCAGGAGGGTTCCTGCACTAAAATTCAGATGACAGTTCAGGTGCAGACTTCATAAACGGACGTTTCTTTCTAATTTACAAAATAAATAATACCTTTACAGATCTACTCTTCAATCTCTAAGTCACACAGAAGCTGGAAGGTGGTCTCCAGGGTCATGTCTACCCCATACGTTTGGGTTAGTCCCTTTTACGTGGCTGCATTTAGTTTTGGTACTGGGACTTCTGACATTTTGGAAAACTTTAAGGCTCTGATCATCTGCTTCAAATGCAACCCCAGACTCGTAGACACCTACGTTGTGGGGGTGGCTGGATTCTCAACTCTACTTCAACTTTCTCTCTTATTTTAGCATTATATAATGCATCTATTTCAGTCTGTACCATTGAACAGAAAAATTAAGAAAAGCCACGCTTCATAACTGAATATAAAGTAACTTCTTGATGGTCATGTTCCCAGCATTTCCTACCCCAGGGACATCTAACCATATCCAGTCACCTACCCCAGGCACACGTGCAAATGCCACGGAGCAAACCTACCTTCACACGCTTGCTCTTATTTATATGCATTTCTAGCAGTAATCCGGGTGCAGGTGGACCTTATCCCTGCACATCCAGAGATCGCTGATGCCAGACGTACTCACTGACTCGATCCTGGAACCTACATGCAGTGAACACAAACTTTGCCTGCATCGGTCCTGCTAATGCCCTTTGTTTTTGCACTGGCTTCAACTGCCATTTTTGACATAACTTTCTAGCAGCAAAATAAAACCTACTAATATGTTTCAGTGACAAGGTGGGAGCCAGCTAATAGCTTTAGCTTCCACCTTTCTTGTAATTACAGTTTTGAGAACAAGTACCTGATTTTTTTCCTGTGCAAGTACAAGTCTTTTTTTAATAAAAATTGCAGATACACATTAATATTTTAATGTACGAACTCCAGAGAGTGTAAGGTATGCCATTACTAAGACTTGCCCTATATCTCCATAGTATTTCTTAAACTTCTTAAGGTTTTATATCTATTCTTTTATTCCCAGATGACAGTCTGTTAGATTTCTGATAATAAAATATAATAAAAAAAGCTTAACACTAAAATTTAAGTGCTTAATAAAATAGTAACTGGAAATGATATTAAAAAAGCAGCCCTTTCATACTTTATTCACAGTTTGGCTTTGAGTGGCGAAAGCTTGCCAATTACTTTTCTGGATAACCTATTGTAATGTTGCTGATTTTGAAAGAAAAGGCATAATTTTAGAGAACGGCTGCAAGCAGGGAAAAGTAGACAATCCCCACCAGCAAAAAGAAAATAAAGTGCTCTCTCCTCTGGCTCTTAACAGAGGTGAATGTTATTTGTTTTAATGAAGAATGGCTCATAGAAATGCTCTTTGAATCTGTTTTTTTGGAAAGACTTTTGTCACAATGTTTTAAAGTATTCTCAAATGTTTTATATTATGCAGCCTACCAAATCCATTGTCGAATACGTAATGAAAAGGTCCAGATTCATCTGTAGAGTAGAAAATACTTCTAAAGTTAATAGCATTTGATAAATGACACCTTCTTCCCCAGCTATCCTTAACCTGACGTGGTGATCGCACGTCTGAATCCCTTCCCAGTGGAATATTCATTTCTGCTACCTCCAAGCCCTGAAAGCTCTCACCTGCCATATGATATTAAGCAACAGCCTGACAGCAGAGGAAACAAAATAAAACAAATCTGTGCAATTCAAGAGTAACTGGAAATATTCCTAGAGAGGGACAGATTAGCACAAGAACTGCTGGTCATTAAACACTGTCCAAAACATTTTGCAGTTTAGGTCCCTCATATTTCGCCTGTCTCTATGCTAGGAAAATGTGTTCTGCTTGCAGAACTCTATTTTTATACTATGTGAGGGAAGGGATTCAATGGGTTTCACGCTGCTTTAACACACTGTACCCTGGATAATTTGGTCTAATATTATGTAGTGAAGCTGTTACAACAAAAGAAAACCAGTGCCACACATTTCCCTGAGAACCAGGCTGGACTTTTCCTAACATTACGCAGCAATGGCTGATACTGGATGCAGCTGGGAACAGTCACCCACACCACTGTACTGAAAATACAGAAAAATATCCAAACCTACACCCAGTACAACTAGTTTGCAAAAGAGCGAGGTTGTTCACCAAGTCAAAAGCTACAATCTGGGGAGATAAGAAATGCTCTCAGATCCTGTGTGAACATTTCCATCTACTTGCACGAATCGTCTCCCAGAATTAAGTTGCAAAGAGTTTCAAGGGCTTGGGACATTCAGCCCAATTCACTCCTATGCCAGCAAAATGGTGCTGAGAATTTGGGTGGACTGTCCAGTGGGTGAGGAATTGGTTAGATGGTCGCATCCAGAGGGTAGTGGTCAATGGCTCAATGTCCAGATGGAGCTTGGTGACGAGTGGCATCCCGCAGGGGTCCGGATTGGGACCGGTACTGTTTAATATCTTCATCAATGACATAGACAGGGGGATCACCTCAGCAAGTTTGCAGATGACACCAAGCTGAGTGGTGCGGTTGACACGCCAGAGGGACGGGATGCCATCCAGAGGGACCTGGACAAGCTCGAACATGGGCCCATGTGGACCTCATTAAGTTTAACAAGGCCAAGTGCAAGGTCCTGCACCTGGGTCAATACAGGCTGGGGGATGAAGGGATGGAGAGCAGCCCTGCCGAGAAGGACTTGGGGGGACTGGTGGATGAAAAGCTG
>NW_008795672.1:3129832-3173485 GCF_000699145.1 Aptenodytes forsteri | reverse complement strand
ACAGGACAAGGGGGAATGGCTTTAAACTAAAGGGGGGCAGATTTAGACTAGATATAAGGAAGAAATTTTTTATGCTGAGGGTGATGAATCACTGGCACAGGTTGCCCAGAGAGGTGGTGGATGCCCCATCCCTGGAAACATTCAAGGTCAGGTTGGACAAGGCTCTGAGCCACCTGATCTAGTTGAAGATGTCCCTGCCCACAGCACGGGGGTTGGACTAGATGACCTTTAGAGGTCCCTTCCAACCCAAACCATTCTATGATTCTATGATTGTGTATGGAAAATCCAAGAGACATTTTATCAAGGAACTCAGACCAGGAACAATAGGCTTACAGATCTCCCGAGTACTCAGCCTAGCATCAGCTTTCCTGTGGGGTTTGCCATAAAACTTGGCCATAAGGAGAACATTGCTGCATTCAGCAGGGTGGAGTTTGTCCTCTCCCAGTAGGGAAGGGATGGGAGCTAAGCAAGACCTCAGCTTCTTCAGATGTTGCCTCCTGGGGCTCAGCTCATTCATACATACAGCTATGTACACAGCCCTGCCTGGGAACCCTTACCCACCGCAGGGTGCCGATGGGCCGCAGCACTAACTGCAGCTCCTCAGCCGAGACTGTGGGACAGAGAGGAGTACTGTAGTGCTCCACTCCCGGGGTTTGAGCACCTGAGCATCATTCCCTTGCATCTGCACTTACTCCTGATTTCATGCTTCATAAAGGCCTGTTGGATTTCTCTGTTGTGAGTTACAGCTACACCTTGTCTTTATTCAGTTGACCTAGAAATTCTCAGTCTATAAATCCAGGCACAGCTTCTCCTTCGCATGTCCCTGCAGTTAATAACCCTTGCAGATGCACCCCAAAGGTCTCCCAGCCTTCACGGTGGGACTTCCAGCACAGCCCAATGGGGGTAATCTTGACCATTGACTTCATCATAGCATTAGACCACTTGCAAGTGCTCAGGAAACACCCATCACAAACTGGATGTGGAGAAGACACCACATGCCTTGCTGTTTCAAAGCAAACAGGCCCTGGACCTTTCCAAGGAGCAGCCAACCTCTCAATTTCCACACTGCAGCTTGTGCTCAAACTGCTTGCTCTGCAGCAGCAGCTGTTGAACGATGCTGTTTTCCTGAGCCCTGGCACTACCAGGGAACAGTGCTGGTAGACATCTTTTCTGGCGTGATAAGGAGGCATAAAAGTTAGTTGGTATCCCATCAAATGAAGCACTTCACTAGTCCTTTTCAAAATACAGGAAAAAGGCAATGGGTGGAGAATGCAACAAATGAAGAGAGGAAAGAACCTGTCTAAGACTCCCAGCAATGTATAAAGAAACAACGTGGAGGCTCAGAAACCCTTTCATAAGAAAGAATATGATACTCAAGGTAGCCAGTGCCTCCCCTGTAGCCGGGCTGCTCTAGAGCTGGCTCAGAAATCCCTCCTCGGCATGGGAAGGTACAAAGGTCCCTCTGAGCAGCAAGGCACATGCACCATGGCCAGACACACCGGGATCACAGCAGCCCAGATGCTTTCCCAGCGGTACAGCATGTCGTGCAGATTGGCAGCAAATTCTTAGCATGAACACAGGGATTTTATCGCTGCCCTCTTTGTTTGATGAACTTTTGCTAAAATGTTGTCTAATTGTTGTAAAGCATATGTAATCATTTAAAAACACATCAAACAACTATTCAGCACACTTGGAAATACATATTCAACAGGAGATGGGAAACTCAGCCTTCTTAAAAAGCCTGAGACGACTTTCCTTGTGGAAAGAAATGGAATGTTTTCTGAACATTTGCTATTAAGTATCCAATTAAGCATAAAAGCAGCAAATTTAAAAACTGATCATTTATATAAAGAGAAGAGTACACAGAATGCCAAGTAATTTTCTCCTCCTTCAAAGATTACGCATGTAAAACCCTTTGGAAGAAAGGCTACAGTGAAGGCAGGACTCGGTAACCAAGGAAGCCATTGAATAAGATTAAACTCCAAATCCCTTATGAATACTCTTTTCTGGTCAAAATGAACTAATAATTTGCCCTATTCCCTTCAAAGAGATTACTTAAGTGTGAAGTTATGCATGTACTTAAAAATATTTACAGGAATGGAAGTCTTCATGCAAATTGAAAATAAATTAATCAGTTCAGCCAGACAGTGTTTCAGTTCGGTGAAGACAGAATACATGACACTATCCGAATAAAAGACGAGGTCATTCCATAATCTCCATGAATGTAATTCTTGATGAGGTTATGAATAATATCAGTTCTCATTATATCTCATGGTTGTTTGAAGTTATTCTACATCTCAGTATGCGCAAGTCAAATATCACTCCATCTGGAAATACATTCCTTAAAGGAAGCAATTTTGTTCATGTAGAAAGCCTAATCCTACGAAGTCCCCAGGAAAAGATTCTGCCAACTTCAAAGCAGACCGTACTTCATGCAAAATATGGTAATAGTTATCCAGCCCTTCTGCACATTAAAAATATCCATTTCATCAAGGTCATGCAATGAAATACACTCGAAGGACTTTGCTTGCTCATTTTAAAAACTGATTTGTATATATTGCTCCATAAGTCTGCGTTTAGTGCGAACACGAGGAACATGGTAAAACTCCCAGGTTGTTAGGTATGAAAACTACTCTTGAACCCATTAGACTCATTTAAGGGTTTTTTTTTTTGCCTGTTTTTTACATTAAAACATGCTTTTCACCAAGCAGATAAAGTTAATTTGAAGCACATGCATACAGGGAGATTCATTATTAAAGATCCCAAAGAGAAAAATGAAACACAAAAATAATCAAGTGTGTTTCTTAATTGTTTTATCTCATCTAGGGTCAAAGATATTACTGTGTCTTCATCACAATCGTATACCTAATGCGTGACATCCTTAGGCAGCACATTCAGAGTTGCTCAGATGCTTTGAATGCATACCTACAAAACATGCAATTCTGTATAATACTTTGGGTTTTAATATTTCTAAACTATGAGTTATATCCTCAACATTGACTGAATCTCAGTGGGTTCTGGTCTGGGAGGTGGCTAACAAAACCAAGTTGCTAGTGGAAGACTTTTGATGGAGGAGTAGAGGATCTCTCCTCCCAAGCCAGGCAAGGAGATCCCATTCCCTACAGCTCTGAGGAAAACCAGCTGGAGGTCGATACTGCACTGGGGAAGGGGAAAGCGCAGACCAGGCTGTACATATACATGATCAGCAATAGCACATACCCTATCCTAAAGAGATGCCGATTTCATTATAATTTTTAAATGTCTGAACCTTATCTTTCCAGCATAAGGTATCTTCAAAGGCTTATCACGTAGGAGAATTAAGCAGCCGCGCCAACATACAGTGAGGTTAACGCCATTGCTAACAAATAACCGCAAAAATAAAGTCACTGCAGAGTTGTGTTTGTTACAATAACAACACTCCTATTGGGGTAAGGAGGGTTCCTAGCGAGGTTTTTGTAGCTTTTCTAGCAGGAAACTTTTAAAAATGAGACATCCCTGCCTGAACAGAAAGATAAGTGGATGCAATCAACATACTCTTTAATTGTCTTTCCCATGGCTCACTGCAGAAAAAAGCCCACACCTTTATTCTGCAGGTACTAATTTCAGAGCACTGTATTTTCAGGGAAGAAGAAAAAAAAAAAAGCTGTATGACTGACATATATTAATTAAACCCTGCTGTGATGTTTATTAGTTTGGGAATAATTATTTAATCAAGAAATAGCTGCCAAGCTTTTGATTCAATGCTGATGAATAGATATGTTCAAAAAGATATTTTAAGCCAACTGAAGTAGGAAAAAATCCAGAACAATTCATAGGAATTTGAAAGCAGTGCATCAACATAAAAACATTGACCCTGCATTTATTCATGTTCTAAGTCTGAGACCTTTAGCTTCTTTCCTGAATAAACACCATTTTGATCTGCAAATGTTTATAGGCATAACTGAGCCAAACAAAAAAAACCCCAAAAACCTACCTGAAGGAAACAGGATAAACAACTTGGCAGCTCCTTGACAACTTGTGGAACATGTATTCATTCTTTCCACTGTTCCTACATAAACACATCTAGTAAGGAAAAAACCCCTAAATTTAAAATTTTAAAAATCCTTTCAAGAAGTGGATAAGCTTTGACTTCTGACCAGTGCTAAAGCCAAGCATGAAACACGTTACATAGCTCTCCACCATACTTTTGGAAGAAAATTCAGTTTTCCTTTTTCAATAAATAAATGATATATTGGAGGTCTCCTGCCCCGGCTGTATTCACAGCGCAAACTCAAGAAATAATCCAGTGGAGAAACTGTCAGCGAGAAGAGCTCTAAAATATATTCTATATTAAAAATAACAGACGTACCCGCTTGCCCACTGACTGAAATAAAAGTGTCCTGCACATAATTCATTAAACTTTTAGGTCTGTAATCAGCATCACAACGCGGTCTCATGTATTACTATTATTACAGATAAAACCATGGTCGTGCTGCACCTTCTTGCAAAACAAGGTATAACCCAAAGCAGAAAGCCTGCAATCTAATGCTGTCATTCCTGCAAGAAGTGGCTACAGAAAGACTACCGCGTAGTCGGATGCAAAATCAGAATTAAAAACTCAAACTTAGAATTAAAAATTCATGTAACGAAAGAACAAGGAAACCCAGAAAGATAAAAAGGAGAAGGAGGAAGAACAGCCCTAATACGAAGCTTATATGATTTCTCTGCAGTCAAGCAAATGTCACGGTGGATTAAAAAACAGTTAAAACTCTATACACATACATATGTGTGTGCATACATATACACGCGCACGTACATACAATAATCGGCTTAGAAAACAAAAGACAATTGCTTTGGCAGACACGTTTCTAAGGGATCTGAATCAGGGAACTGGATGGAAAGGAAAGATTTTCCTTTCTGGACGAGTTTTTCTCTGCCTTTCTGAAAGCAGAATAATAAACTGCGGAATGGTTTGTCAACTCAGCAATTCATTTATGCTTCTCTAAAAATGATAAAACCTTCATTTCAGAATAAAGAATAATAAACTGCGGAATGGTTTGTCAACTCAGCAATTGCTTCTCTAAAAATGATAAAACCTTCATTCAGAGGACTGATCTTATGCAAGTTAAACCAGCACTGATTTTCTCTGGAGCGGCAGGACACACCGAGGAAGAAATTGTACCTGAACATGAAGCCAGGGACTACACAAGTATCTTGATGCTGACAGAGGGGTCGCTGGTGGTTTAACAACCGACTTGTCTTTCTGCTACTGAGGTAACGGTCTTCTAATTTTAGAAAGAGTGGGAGATTTTGCGAGCCTGAACTTCAACAAAGGTTTTGTCTGTCAGAGTGAGGAGGTGTAACGGGAACTAAGGTAGGAGGAAAGCATCAGGTAGTAGAAAAAGTGCCCGAACTCTCCTGAGCACAAAGATTTTCTCCTTCCCAGGCAAACCTGAACTCAAATTTGCCACGTCTGGTCACCCTCTCGAGAATATACCATTGGTGCCATCACTTCAAACCCACTCCATTAAGTAGCACTTGGGATTTTAGTTTTGGCCTACTTTGTTGGGGTTCACCTTCTAGCTCTTTCCATGAACATTTTACGACACCAGAGCTTTGCGAGACGGCAGTCTGCACTTGCTAACGAGGTGTGAATAATTTCAGCAGCACTGTTACTCACGGCTCCCTTTCCTGTTGAGCAAGCTAAGAGGTATCACACTGGCAGGGCAAGGGGCAGAGCACACACGGTCCATCTCCTCCCACCTCTTCTATGTGCCTGGATATCACAGGCAACCTTAGTGCTGCCTTTTCTACACTTTTGAGGAATTAATTTTTGAATATTAACAGTTTTCTTCTAAGACTGTTTCCTGTGTTTAGCTTACCTGTGTTTAACTTAAAGTACCTAAACTAAGTACCTAATTTACTGATTCCTAGAGTAAATCATGAACAACAGCAACCTGGAATAAATAACTGCACTAATAGGAGCACTCTTTACACAGCTAACTAATGCATGGTAATTGATTTAGGATCAAAGTCTAATGAAGATAAGAAAGGTTCTATTTTTCACCTGTTTAATCTCTTCCGTAGTACAGGACAGGCTACTGGTTTTTTTGAATAGCCAATACATGCTCAGTCTACAAACACCCTGGTCTCCACTGAGATTTTACTTCAAGCTCAAAATCCATTTACTAAAGACAAGATTTTAAGGAGTGTCTAGACTAGTCTTCACCCAGGTGTCATCTGGTTAGAAACACAGAAATGTGGTTATGCTGTGTAAAAGTAACCCAGTGTAGGTAGGAATTACAAAATTTGTATAGCTACAAAGCCCAAATAATCGTGCACAAGACTTTCAGGAGGCTAATACAACAAAAGGCCTGCAAAACCTTAGAGGAAAGCCAGAAAATTCAGATTCATGATTAGTAATGTCCTGTTCCATATATTTAACATTTTTAAAGGGCAACCCTCTCAGCAAGGATTGCATGCACGAAGGCTCAGATCTAGTCCCATTTACCGCAATATACTTTTACAAACGCATGCAGGTGTGTGTTTTACCCCTACATGCATAAAAAGGACTTGAGGCTAAACTGGGTCAGTGTGTTACTGTGACAGCAGTTTTTACGCTGAAGATGGGCACACATGGTACACCAAAAAGAGACCAGGAGGACAACAGAAAAATTACATCTTGTTTTTTCTCAGACACAGCCTTGGAAGAAAGACAAGCAGAGTAAGTTGCTTGGCTCTTGCCTTTTGCATTATTTTGTGTTGCTAGATGCCACGGTGAACTGCTTTGCGTTATCTCTGATGGTTCTGGGTTGGCGCACAACATCACCACCTCACCAAGAAAGAAGCTATGGGCAAACGGATCAAGACCAAGTTACTATCCATCCCACTCACATCATCTCTCCCCTGCACCCCACTTTCCCATTCCTCTCAAGTTCTTTTCCTCTTGCAGGTCAGGACCACAGCATATCTGATAGACACATAATTATGCAGGCCAGCCAGAGGCTCTGGTTAGGTTTTGCATCTCAATAGCCTTTCAGGACCATCCATCTCTCTCTGATTCTCCACTTGCTCTTTGAACTTCTGTGGATTCAAGGGCGCATCTAAAGCAGGCTATGATAGGTCTCCAGGCATATACAGTGCTTGGTCCCATTTGATAGTGATCCTTCTGGCCAAACAAATAATAAATATTAATACATTTTTAAGGTGTAATCTTGCAATTGTGATCAATTGCCTGACTGCAGAGACATGATGGCATACATAGATGAGCATTAAAAAGTCTAAAGGAATACAAGAAAATAGACCTTGGACTCTTTTAATGGCTTAACTTCTCAGGGGAAGGAAGAAGGAAGCATGCTGTGAATACAGCAGCATTTTGGTTTAAAAATACAATGCATGGTATATTACTTTTGATGAAGCTTCTTGCAGCAAATGTTATGTCTGCTTAATTTAAGATAATAAAAAAAAATTTAATCCTGATCAATCTTGCTGAATTTGCAAGCTGAGCTGTCCACCATGTAGCTGAACCACACTTCTGTGTACAGAATGTTTTTAAGGAAATGGCTACACCTTACTAGATTGAAAACTGCAAGCAGCTGTAGAACAGATTCAGCAGAATCTGTCTTCTAAAGAGAGCTGAAAGCTTAGCCTTCTGCTGGTTCTGCTGTAGGTGGCATTATTGTTTCCTATGGACTTAGCCAAATGAAGTCACATTAAAACCAGGTTATTCTTCAAAGCCTGTACCACCTTTCGTATTATACGTACCACTACAAAAAATTTATCTTAGTGCTGCTTTGACTCCTACCTAAGCTGCACTTCAGAAAACCTCAGAAAATGTGTAACAACGTACTAAACAACAATCATAAGAGATCTCCATTTTGGTTTTATCACCAAAGGGATTGTGGAAACAAACTGTGGGCAACAGAACTGAAATAATCAAAACAAAGAGATAGAAGCACGCATACGAATGAGGTATGAACATTATCTCTGATAAGCCTTGAGATCTGTTTGTCTGCCTACAGCTGGCTCAGTGAAATCAATGGGCACGTCAAATATTATTTTTTCATTACCGCTGGAAGGGCACCTACTTACCTTTGTAACATTGAGTTGTACGCTTTACCTTTCTGTATTTGAAGACAGATACAAAAGTCTCATGAGTATTTCATACAATAGAAAGGTTTACGTTCATGATTTGAGATTGAGGGTGAACCCCCATGCTGAACCACGCTCATCACAGAACATCACCTGGCTGGAAACGGACTACTCAAAATGAAACAAATATCCCTGCTTCCCAGCACTGGGCTGTTCTGCGGCTAGTCTGCGGCACTCAAACAAGGAAAAGGGCATTTTGTGTTACTTGTTCAACACGAACATAAAGCATATGATATGACATCCTAGCAGCTAGCTCACCAGGCAAATGTAAAGACATGCAAATACAACTTGCTAAAGGTTTCCCTCTTACCTGCTGTGACAAAACAGTTTGATTTTGATATTTAAAACTTGGTGCTCTTAGGCAAAGTGGACATGGGCAGTTCTTGTATCTGCTGCCTGCAGCACGCAGGATCAGAATAGGAATGAGTCTGAAATTCGTCTTGGCTCTACACATGAAAACAGTGCTTACAGTGAATTAAAACTGAGCATTATTTTATGATAATAAATGATGCTTTCTCTTCTTCTCTATGCCCAAACTGTCTTAAATGTAAAATTTCATTCTCCCTAATACTTTACAAGCAGGCAGTACAGCTATAAGTTTCAGAAAGAGCTGAGTCTTGGGAAATATGAGAAATTAAATTCCAGTGCTGTACAAACACACTGCAACTTCATCAGGAGTAACCAACGGTGACGAACCTTCACCTATCAAGAGCTGCTGTCTGTTGCTACAGTCTTATACCACTTGCTCCTACCACTATTGTTCTCAACCCCAAACTCTCCACACTTTAAATAAGGAAGAGTGATGCAAGTTGGAAAGGAGCCTGCATTACTTAGGTAGTAAATACAGTAGGTAACTGGGATTGAGAGATTAGGTTTTATACACACCTCTGCCAAAACAACCCAGATAATAGTACGTATTACTTGACACCCTCCCTGCCCAAATGCTATGAAATTCTCAAAGGGAAACCAAGAAAGCATCTGTAATACACAAATAGGTGAAAGAAAAGGAAGAAAACCCCCAGCCTTGTTCCCCTCCACAAAATGAAAGACTTTCCTCGTGCCTGCTCCATGTATTTGGAGGGCTACAGTCAGGACCAGGTAAGGATTAAGCAGCACAATTTCCCTGTGGCAAAATTCTCTCTAAACATCCACTTGTCCTTGTTAACATCTTAAACTTACGTGGCCTTTCCTAGAATTAGCTTAAATCCAGTGAAGGTGCCTATACCCGTGGCATACAGCGATCATATTAGCTGCTGATGAACTGGGATGTGTTTGAATGTGCCCGTAAGCCTCCGTAATGAAGCAGGCAATCCAGTTTCACACAGGTTATCTCAGGCTTCGCCCTCCCGAGTTAAGTATTTTTATGCGTGAGCAGGAGTTGAGTGAGGGCCAAAGCACAAAATCGTAATGTGAGTTAATCCCTGCAGCTACGGCCTTGGGAAACACAGAGAAATCAGCCAAATATTCTCTTAGTAAAAAGGAACTCAGCTGATTTCAGCTTAATGTTTATATCACTGAGGGACTTGGCTCTGGTTTTCTAATTGGCATACAGACCCATGAAAAGCTTTATCTCTCTTTCCAAAAACGTTATTTTAACCTTAGAAAGAATGGACTCTTATATGAGTAAAGGCTTCAGAATTGGATGCCTTGACGTTTCTAGACACATTCCAGACTTTTAAGAGAAATTGCAGGCAAAACCTTTTAATGTCTTTTGCTAAGGCGGCCTTTGTCTGGTCTCCAGTAAGAGAAAGCCCTGGGCACTCTGCGGTGCACGGCCCGCAGCCGAGACCATTCCTGTGATGGCTGCGGAGATGCGTAAGCAGCACATGCTTTGGAGCAGGACCCGGGAGCCTACCAGCTAAATCCGGGCTTTCCAAGTATTCCAAGCCTCAAAACATTTTCCGATGGTAACACTGTGCGGATGGCTCAAGGCTTTACTTCTGTTATAAACTGAAAAAAAAATGCTGTCCTTCTCAGGAGTGAACAGGGAAGCCAGGATCTGTTAAAATTAGTGTCCCAATAAAGATAATTTATTCAAGTTATAAAAGCTGCAGCGTTTTAAAAGAAGGCTTCCTCTTCTTCCTTAACTGCTCATTCATGTTTATTGCATATTTCACACAGATTTTGGCTTAGCTGATAAAGTATACTCGTAAAGTGTACATCTGACACTGGCTGGTCAAATAAAATGGCAGGCAAGTAGCCTGTTGAGGTAAAATCCCAGTCCTGCTTATGCCAACAAAACACTGCTGTTGCCATCAGTGAGGCCCAGATTTCACTTTTGATTCCCCGCATACACGATTTCTGATCATTACAAGTGAAATGTAACGGAGGCATAGTCATACCTTAAAAATCTAAGAGTAATAAGAGTCAAAATAAGAGAAAAATAAGAGAATAAGAGAAAATAAGGACTACTATTACTGTAATATATATCCCATTCTGAACAGCAGATTTCTCTTCCAGAGCAGTATGTAAGATGTCAGTGAGCTACATCCTTTAGTAACTACACACCATACCTTATAACTTCTTCAGAAAGAGTCAAAGTTTAAAAAATAATTATAAAAGAGAGATGGCGAATGAGCATAAGCTTCCACGACAAATGTAAGATCTTAAAAGATAGTTTTGAGCTAGTTTAAATCAGCTTATCTCCATAAACGTCAGGGAAACCATCATAACGCGACCAGAAAAATCAACCCTAGCTTTCCATGCTGTACCAAAACTAGGGGAGACACAAGAAAACGTACATTCAGTTTAAATATGTGCTCACATTTAATTATACAGTTGCTACCATTTGATCTCTCTGACCTGGACCAGAGTGAGGGAAGGGCAGTTTTTGTTACCACTTTACATACAGTAATGCATAAGAAGTAGTTGCCTGCAGTATTTATAACTCGGGACACTCGAGTGAGTATTCCAGAGTACATCACATCGACAGTCAGGCAGCTGTATCCCCCACTGCATAACCAGCATGGGTTTTTTATCCTTAAATGAGAATCTCACCACAACAAGCTCCAGAGAGTAAATATCTGGTTTTATTTAAAATTATTTTAATAGAATTTCAGCGAAAGAATTTACTCAGACTGTTCCGGCTACAGTAATAGCAATTGACTTTTCATCCCGATTTTATTAGCGCTGTTGGGGGAAATGAAACCAACATTTCATGATAATTCCAAGTAGGAAAGCTCAGTCCTTTAATTTTCTTCTCCCTTGTTAAAATATTCTTCCCTTTGCAGAAGAGCAATAAAATGGCCCTCTTTTCAGTCTAGTACTATATATGAACAGATTGCTCTGACCACGCATTGTATCCTGGAAATACTACCTGATCAGTTCAGTGATGCACATACACTCAAAGGGCAGCCTCTAGAGCCCAGAGGGATCCAAAGAGTTTCGTTTTATACGTCACACATACAAGCCGACAGAACAATTTCAAAAGCTTTAGACAATATTAGAGTAGCATGCTAGCATTTTGTCCTCATTTTTGCCTTTTCTTCAACATCTATAAGAAAAACTGACAGGCGTGGACAGTGGTTTTATAGTTCTCAATAGTTGCTATTTCTTCAAAATAAGTAGGGTTTCTTAATGTGTAATACAGGCAACATCCTTCCGTTCCACCAAAAAAAAAGGGCAAGGAAGCAATGCAACTGAAAACGTGATATCCCTCCCCAAATTAGAGGGCCCTAGAATGAGTCGGGCTGCCCCCCCCCCCAGCTCTCCATCCCTTTTAACCGACCATCAGCATTTCACTTGCACAGGATCTCTGCGTCTGCTTGCACCCTCCGTACTAGCAGAGACACAGTCCCAGTCACAACTCCCTTAAGTGAGACCCCCCCCCTTAGGAAGGTTAGTTAAACAACTTAAAACAACTTTTAATTTAACTCCTGCTTCTTTTAAGTAAATGGAAAGTTGCATGGCCTTTAGTTCGTGGCAACCCAGGCTTTTGTCCTCTCTGCTACCGCTGTTTTCCCTGGAATCTCTGTGGAATTTGTTTGCATCAATCATGAAGAAAGAGAGATGATGGCTCTCCTTTTTCTTTTTTTTTTTTTTTTTTTTTTTTTTTTTTTTTAGTTCTTTAAATGATGCAAAAATAAAAATTACAGAGCTAAAAATAAGGTAACACTTAATTTGATTTTTTTAACGACCCTTTCTGACAGCAGCACCAATCCAGCTGTACTACTTCTGCACACAATTTCTCTAGTTTCAAGGACAAAATGTAAATCTCCTATATTTAGCTGGGAGACGTTATCTTGATTAAATTTATGGAGAGAAAGAAGGAATTTTCCTTACACAAAAATACACAAAACAGTGAAGGGAAAATTAGAACTTGTGGGGGCAAAAATCACTTGCAAGCTGCGCAGGGGTTAGTTAAATATAAAAGCACGCTTAGAAACCAGCACTCGGCCAAGCAGGCGCCTAGCAACGAAATGCTACACGCGATGTGTTTTTAAATAGGACAGAAACTCGGCATCTGTGTTGTTGGTAAGCGAAACAAGAATTCCCGTTTGAAACATCATCTATCAAATGCCAGAAGGCCAAGGGATGCTCTCACAACAAACTGAATTGCTAAATTCTCCATTTCCTGCCACATTTTGATGGCAGCTGTACCTTTGCCATAACCAGATATACGTTTTCCTCTTCTTCATGGGTTTTGTCCATAAAAGCAGAAAAAATATTTAAAGGAACTGACATTATAAAATTGCGATGCTCAAGTGGCTGCAACACTTCAAACCTTACACATACCATGAACGGATGAAGATGGCACTCAAGATACGTGCTGCGTTTCAGTGCTGCCTGGAAAAAAATCCGTCGAAGTATAAGCCAAGAACGTCTCCACGAATTAACGGGTCCCTGGGATAACTTCCCATCAGTGCCCGCAACATGGGGAAGCGTGGCAGAGGCTTAACGGGCCCTTTCCTCATTTTTCAACTCAATGTCCTGAAGAAAGATTCATGACTGAACCTGCAGTTAATCACTGTAATTATGGACACTTTAAATCCCAACAGAAACAAAGAGCAATGTAAGAAATTCTTCTGATGTACAAGACAGAGTTAAGCTATCAGGGTACATAAACTGCCACAATTTAATAAATATAAAACAAAAGCAGATGTTTGAAGTTGTCTAAAAATATAGCAGTGTCAGTCATACTGAAAATGGAAAATAAAAATGGGAAGGGAAAAAAAAAAAAAGCACCAACCCACCAAGTAAGATATGGGTCCAAAACAACATCTTGCAACTTAAGTTGTCCAACAGTAGTGTATAAATACCACCTGTGAAGCCCTTCTTTTCCACTTTCATGTTATAAGAGCATATTTTATCAATTTCTCCTATGATTTGGGGAATATTTTGCCTAGCATAACTGTTAAGACTGCTCGGTTTTCTCACAGATGGATTATCCGATGCTGTCAATTCCAATGTCAGTGGGATCGATCAAGAGAAGTCACTTAGCAAGTGGAGTGTTTTTAGCTACAACCTGAGCAGCTCTCCTGTAAACGCTGTATTTGAGCAGGAATGGAAAAGCAATCTTTATCTGGGCCACAGCAATAAACCACATTCTGTGAACCCTGTTCTGAAACCCTTGCTCTGGTGGCAGAGTACTTAGAGAAGCCAAACACGTGTTAGACCACTTCACAGGTATACGCAGCAGCCTACAGAGGAAGCACATCAAGAATGGATTTAAAAGCAGCCCAGGTCGTCTTCTTTAAAGTTGCCAAGAAGTCAGTATGTTTACAGGGAACTACCGTGAAAATCTGGCTATCAAGATGAAAAATGGAGTGGTCATTTTCTAAAAGAATGAGTTCTGGTTACGCCAGCTTGACGCTCATGAGGGCAGTTTTTTACTACACAAATTTATTTAATTAAAATGATTGAAAAATATACTTTTTCTGCATAAAAAGAAAAATTTATCCAAAATATAACTGCTACAGCAGTTCTAACTGCATTTAACCCCTTTCTAATAGAGGTTTCAAGCCATAACAACTATTATACCAATTAATTTTGTGTGCGCATGTGCACTGAGGATGCCTAACCTACCGTTTACACACAGACAGATACACAGACATTCACACGTGGTGCTTGCTCACACCACTGACATTCTGCCTATAGAAGATTATATTTCTCCTGGATTACGTTATTACATATTTTATTGATGTCAATAACCTTGTTTTTCAAGGACAGTAATATCTTTTGGCTGTTTTTATCTACTATCAGGAATTTGCAAATATTAATTGAGATCTACGATCCTTTAGCATAATAATTACCAGAACATACAGAAAGGAACATCACAACTTCTGTAAATAATGTCAGGCCAAGAACAAACATGAACGTAAGCTAGTATTGCAGTTGCTCTTACCGTGGTTTTTTACTCCACAAATTAGTAAAAGAAGAAGCTATAATAAAACAATTCTACTTCACCCTTTTCCATGTGATCAACATTATTTGAGCTGGAAGAGCATAAGAAGTGTTTTGGGAAATGTGCAGGAAAGCTAAAATGATTAAATGATATTTTCCCATCTTTCAAAATGCAGTGTTTGAAGGTAGCAAATTGCGTGAGTAAAGTGAACTTTCTTATTCTCTCCTCTCTGCCCCTATGCAGCTCGACTCTCTGCTTTCACACCCTGACACTGATGAAGATGGACAGCGGTGGTGCAAAAAGCGTAAACCCCTGTACTATACCCGCTGTATCAAGAGACAGTGTGTGCACTGCTGTTACGAAGCTGTTCTCCTGTTTCCAGGTATTCCATGTAAAAAAAGTATTTATTTATTTTGCTGTGGGCCATTCTAAAACATCTCGGACTTTTCCGAAACACCTTGTTTCACTCTCACTTCCCTCTGCCACTTCATTTATCTCTTTTCCTGTTGCTTCTGGACCATGCCTACATGGTTCTGCTGATCCCCCTCTTACAAGATATCTAGGTAGATCGCCTCCTACATCCAAGGCCACGCAATCAGTTTTTCCCTCTTCTTTTTGGACACCTCCCAGTGAGCTGCTTTTTCTCCTTGATTTCCTTTCCTTCTTTCCATTCTTCAGACAATGAAACCCACCGGAGGCTACAGAAACCTGTTGCAGCAAAGGAAGCCACTGCTGAGGCTTCATCAGATACACCACCTCTGGTGGCTGGAGGAGCTGACGAGGAATTGAGTCATTCATTCAGGTCCTACAAAAATCAATGAAGGCCTTTATACCAGCCTGAGCAGGAACAAAACATAACCCATCTGCTCAGCCTTCCCTAATATCTTGCTTAAACTAGGAGGTTATTTTCCCCTAGGGCTCCATTTAACTGGAATGCCCCGCTGCCAGCCGCCAGCCTAACCTGTCCATGTAAACGATGCATTTGTTATAAGATCTGAAACATAGTGACCAATAACTTTTTAAGGAGCATGCAAACAAGAACAGCAAAACCCTATCGTATCACAGATGAAGAGCTCTTTTGTACAGTGATAGTTGGAGTTTTTCTTGTCAATACAGTCATTTGTTCAGTTTAATGTTCGCCCAATGAGCTTAATGCATTTATAATTGAATCTTTGACTGCTTGGCTATGAATAAAGGATTACGCCTGATGCAAAAGGTCACGCTGACCTTGAGAGCTATCAAGTTACAAGACATTTCAGCAATGGAGTAAACAATTTAAATACGTCTTGGGAAGTAAAAAAGGTCCTAACGATGGAGCCAGTCAGACAATCAAATGATATTTTGTTCTACTAATATAAAGTTTATCTTGTCTCTTACAGCTACGTTAACGCAGTGATTTTTATGTACTCTCCGTCAAACTGGCAACTCAGTTTATCAATTATAGTATTTCTTTCCAGCAGTTTCCATCATGTAAAGTTTGTAAAACCAAAAATACGAATCTTCAGCGATGCACCTAAAGAATGCTCGCCTCATTATTAAATGACATCACCTACAATGATCTTGTACAAACATGATCATACCTTTCACTTCCAGGTCTTTTGTAAATTAAAAGGCAAATCAAAAATCCATTTAGAAATCGGAGTTTCTAAGAATTTTTTTGAGGGGGAAATGTGTGTCAAACATATGTCTCAAAGCTGATTCCAGTCGGAGAATCGGGCCCTCTACTTACCTATAGATTGTTTCGTGACACATTTCTGAACGTAACAGAGAAAGAATCCCAGAAGCAACGAGAAAGTCAGCTTTTGGTAAACTCTCCGAATACTGCAAGTTACAAAATACCACGGCTCCACTCCTACATAAAATCACTATTTCTTTTTTTCCTTCAGACTACTTTCTGGCAGCTGTTGACAAAAACTGACTTTTTAGTGGCCTGCATAAGCTTCGCTGACAAAATTCACAATAGATATAATACCCATGTAACACAGATCACTGATAAATTACAGTGCCCTCTGAGTTAAGACCACTGCTCCAATAACCCTGTATGCTCTTCACAACACCACCAAAATACGTTTGGTGAGTGTTTGTTTATGAGTTTCAAATGAAGATTAACACTTATCCAAGTGAAGTTTCAAGATGGATGGCATCCTTTTCCTTATCATTTTCAAGATAAACCAAAACAACAGATCACAACACTAAGTGCCCATCACAACAACGTTCTTGTGGTAGGCTTCGTCTGACTTAAATGGATACTTAAAAAGTTTAACCTCAGAAGTCACACAAAATTACAACCCCACAAATCACAAGCAACTGAAGGACAGCCAAAATAAAATACTGAAATGAAACCATTCTGACCTGTCTAATCAAATGATTGGAAACGTAACAGGGATGGCATCTGATAACAACATTTAAGGAAGCTCTGCCAAAGCATCCTGGGGCTCTGTCTGACAAACAGCTCCTTGGTACCTGCCCCTGGGTGACTCGAGAAGCTTTGGGTACATCTACACAGCTACTGCAGGCTATTCAACACCGTTAGATTAACAGTCAGTCTTGGCATGGTCAGCAGCGATGTCTTCTGAAATCAGGGCAGATTTATCGACCTCTCAATTTATTGAAGGAAAGCGATATAATGACCTCTTAAAAGAGACAAACTAGGAAAAAAGTAATAAAACGACAGAACTCCTGTGACAAGTGCTGTTGGTAGATCTACAGTCTCTCAATTCCTGCCAGGGATTTTCTCAAAGGCATCCTATTTTTATTTTTTCAGAAAGGAGAAAAGAATACAGACATGTGAAATGATTTCACACGCTCCCCCTGTGGTACCGGACATGGCAAGGTAGGAGGAGGGAACCGCAGCAAGGGGCATGTGTTTGTCTGGAGGGCAAGGCAGCAAAGAGCGGATAGGAGAAAAGCCTACTTGTATCTAAACCAAAAGCAACAACTTTTACAACGCTGTGAGATACAGGAACATCATCTTGGCATGAGATAGCGAAAAGCAGCACACAAGCAGCTTGCACACAGTAACACACCGCAGCGCAGCTGCCTTAGACTAGTACTGACGGCTTGGCTTAAGCATCATTGGTAGCAGTGGGATTTATAAATCCATGAAACAGCAGATGTGCACGCTTGGCTGTGTCATGGTAGCTGATTTCTAAAATCTGGGAAGTAAACGCACATTTGAACTTGTCTTCTACTTCCTTTACTTAATCTGTCAAGAATATTGACATACACTTTAGACCACATGACAAGGTTGGCCAAGTTGGTAGTTTCTAAGAGAGTATTGAAGACTTGATATCAAACCCTATTCTGTTTACCTACCCAAGTAATTCTATGGACCTCTATAGAACTAGTCAGGTAAGCTGAATATAATTTTGCCATAAAACTCTAAATCCTACTGCTTTCTGGTGTTTATGACCAGGAAATTTGTAATAATTTTCTTCAATACTAGTAGACTTATTCAGAACCTGAATTATAAAAACAATTTTCAATACTGTACCGGATGTGTGAACAAGCCTTTTCCATAATAACACCACTTATTTAAGAGGGATGATACTTCACAGAACACAATCACATTTGAAGAGTTCTTATTATAGTAACTCCTCTGTAACTGGAGCATTAACTAAGTTCTACTGTGTTATTAAAAAGTCTTGAAAATACTCTTTGAAGTTACTTAAAGTTACATTATGGCTCCGTCACTTCTTTTAAAAGAAATGAGACCTGGGAATCGGGGAGAGGCACAGAATTACAACGTCGGCATGACAGTTCCACTGCAGGCAACTGTGCCGCTGCAAGCAAACACCAAAACCCCTTCGTGTCTAACTCCCTCTCTCATGGGCAAAGCATCTCCAAAGACAGAGCGAACCCGGCTTATCTCCTTCCAGGACTATTCAAACCTCTTTTGACCACACAATACGAGACCCGTCCTTTGCGCATATTGTTGCATGGCTTTCTGCTGCCTTCGGGTCAGTCTTCTGCCTGTGAAGCAAAACAGGGAGGCCAGAGGAAGCCAGGGAGAGGTGCCTCCCTAAAACTCGCTAGTCTTTGATGTATATTAACCTTTTCTTACTTACTACATTTTTCATATTGCTTTTGATATTGCTGAGGAGAGACTGATGACATTTTTTTGTCCTAAATCTTACCACCCGCTGAAATGTCATGCTGCGCATTGGAGTTCAGATGGCAAGATGAAGAACACTGACCCAAACCTCTCCATTAAATATATATCAATCACAGAAACTTGACTTCTGCCCTTCAAATTTAAGTTCTTTAGAAAATCAATCACATTAAGTATAATTCATAAAAGGACCTATAAGGAAGCAGCTAAGCCGACTAAACAAAATCTCTGCATTCTGCTCACTTGCATCCCACCAGCTTCTCCAAGAATTTACTTCACATGGAGTTAAAAAAAAAAAAGACAAAACCAACAAACCCAAACTGAGGTAGGAACACTATCGTAGATGACTCAAGGTTTAACAAAAATTCAGTTGGTGATAAACATGCAGTAGTGTTATGAAGACATGCTCATAAACCGAAGAAGTGACAGGGTTATTTTCCACTGAAGAGCACCGGGAGGCGGCCAGATTTCAGCATGCTAAGGGAGTTTTTCAAACTGCACATAGTACTTGAAGTTTGTGTTCCTACTGACTGTGCAACTCCCCCATACGCTCTACATGGAGAACATCTCAACTAATTGGCATCATTTTAAACCCTCAAGAGTGAAAGCCTGGTTTTAACAGAGTTGTGTAATTCTTCCCAATGGAACTTTTCAGCTTCGGTCTCTCTATACATCACCTAAAGACCATGAATCTGTTGTTTGAAACCCCATGGCCCCGTTAAGAAATCTCAAGCTTGTTCAGAAAGTTGACAGTGTAACATGTAATTGACACATCTAGAACCTTGGAAATTTAGACAACAGATATTTTACGTTCTCAGTTTTCTCATCTGGAGTGGGAAGCAGGACTATTTTTCTGCTTCACCGGATAATGCTGATAAGTTTAAGTCTTCAGCCTCAGTGAATAAATGAATCGATAACTTTATTTCAAGCTTGCAAGCACACCCCAGTAAGTTTTAAAATCAAATTGTTCTTTATGTCTGGCTTCCTAACAGTGGCAATGCATCACGAGTCCCTCTGCTATGAGCAGACACTGAAAATTCAAGTGAAATTTTTGTCCCAGGATAGCCCGGACAAGGCACTAACTGAAATATTCTGTTCTCTGGGTAAAGCTTCACGATTTCAGTGCTCACAGATTTCTCTATGTGTAAGCACGTGACAGCTTTGCAAAATTGACTCATGTCAATTTTCCACCAAATACAATGATTAGTCAACACAAAAGGCAACAACATTTACATCCTTTACATCCTAAATCTAGCAGATGAAGGTCAGCAAGACTAACACACTTAGCAACTACAACTGAAAAGCTCCAATACGTTAAATGTAACTTTACCCAAAATTATGGCTAGCCAAGTCCAAAATAAACTGCACGCGAGATGCAAAGGTACCTTATGTTAGTACGTTTTTGATGTACACAAGCATTAACTTTAATATCCACATGGGCCAGAAACAATTTAACACATTTACTGGCTGCTTAGAAGCAGGGAAATTTAAGGTATAGTTCAGAAGTGAAAACATTGCTACATAATCTGGCAAACTATGTTGTATAATCTGCTATTAAACAAAGAAAAGTTTTGCCAAGATAATTAAAATTATTACTAATGGAAAGCATCCCCACTGCTTGTTCTTATACTGTCAAATCAGCAAAATAAACAATCTACTCAGAGGAACGTATGAAACTCTCCAGGCCCTTTGCAAGCGGGAAAGCAGTCAGTGGGGGGACATAGTGCCAAATGAGAAGAGTATTTCTCTCGTCTCGGTTCGTGGGCAGCGGGCGTACCAGCTTCCCCAGCGCATCGCAGCTCCCCGCACAGCGAGCAATTAAATGCAAGCCTGCTCTTGCTCACCAGTCGCAGTAATCAGCATACAAGCTAGTCATTAAGTATTCCATAATACATATCATACCATAAAAATAAAAGCAATGTGTGCATGGGTTCAAAGGAAACAAAGCAGATGGCGGTACCTTCTCAGGTGGAGGCAACTCTTTAAAAGAGCTAATGCAGCAACAGCATATTGTGAATTCAGGTGGAAAATGGACAATTACTCCTGGTTTTGCATACTGGAGGTTTTCTGCAGAACTAGCCTTCCCAAACTTAGCACTGCCAAAATAATAATTTTTCATTAGCCTCTTAGCATTTTAATGGCTTTGTTGTTGACAGTGTCTTAGATAAATGGCACGATGGACAAAGAAACAACCAGATGTTAATTTGAGTTACAAAGCTGTGTTGAAGGACAGTTGCTCACCTTCTCTTTCTCTCATAACTTTTATTTTGAAGTCTGAATCAGAGAAATGAAAATGGGGAAAAAGAAGTGCTGGATCCAGCTTTTTCTCATCATAAATACACAGTCAAATAAATCTGTACTTCATTAATGGTCTCAACATTTTCAACCAGAGGCCCTACTCTCAGCCTACTTATCTCAAAAGGTATCTTTCTATTTCCTTCAGTGGACTTTGTAGGAAACCCCAAACACATAAATCCATCTGCATGGAAAACAGGGTTATACCAGTGAGCTACTTTTTTTGCCTTAATAGCAGAAGAAACTCAGAATGAATCATTTTACGGTATTATCTCAGAGCACGCTGGTAACCTCTAACATCACATAAACTATGGCTCCAGAAATATTTTTTTCCCTAAGGTATAATTTAATAACCAATTAAGTTTAAACAGTTTGATTCATTTTAGCAGACCAAAAGTCCATGTTCAGATGAGTCAATGGTGAAATAATCTATCTAATAAACTGAGACCGTAAAGACAAAGTAGTTCAACTTTCTATGTGGAAATTTAATGTATATATTCTTACATTGTTCCTCCAGTCAAGATGGAAAAAGAATCAGATTCGCCTAACTCCCCACAGAATAGCAATTCTGACATTTGACTAACTTTTAAAAGACAGTCCTAATCCAGTTTTCTCACAGTTCATCTGCCATAGGCACACCTATAGCAAACTGCTGTAAATAAATGGATGGCAGATTTTTGAGAGTTATTTCCTCGAAACGTTTCCCTAAACCAACACGGTTAATGACAAATCCGCAGCGATCTCTTCTGAGCAGACTGCCGCCTAGTTGTTTTTAAATTCTCAGATGTCCTCTTCCTTCAGAGGGATGTTTTGCTACTGTTAAGAAACAACCACCTCATAATGATGGGGATGGTGGAATACAGAGTATGTTTATTTGATTTGCAGGTGCCATGAAGCCTGAAGGAGCGGCGAGTGCCCTGAGGCATGGAGCAGACTCAAAGCCATCCTCAGTAACTGGGGATATGGTCTGGGGTGATGGGGTGCTACTCACGGGGCACCGGAAAACTCACACATTTAGGCTTGACAACCGCATGAATACAGGATGGGAAAAAAACCCTGTGGATCAGAAGATCAGAGGTAATCATACTGCTGTGAGAAGCCAGACAATAATCTATTTGTATGTATGTATACAGTAATACCTGTGCACATAAGCATGCCCTGTGAGACCGAAAGCTCTTCTGATCCCACTCAGCTCTAGTAAAAGGAGCTGGCTGCAAACCTGCATCTGCTTTTCGGCACTGCCTTCAAAGGAGATGGGGACCAAATGGAGAGAGTCCCAAGCACAACATGAAGAATGAACCAAGGTCTAAAAGACATGGTCTGTAAAGGAAACCTGAGTTATCTGGGAGCCTGTAGCCTAAGGGGCACCGACTGAGGTGTAAGGGCACAGCAGACTTCAGCAACAGGGAAGGCTGCTGCAGAGAGGAAGGAGCAGCACACTTTCCAGGTTCACTGGGGACAGAAAGGGAGGGATGAGCTCGCAGGGCAACTGCGAAGGTCCAGATGGGGCACTAGGAAAAAAAAAAAACATAGTAAGGACAGCAAAGCATAGGTAAAGTTCACAGAGAAACATGGAATCTTTGTGAAAAGTTTGTTTGAGGGATATGGGAATGAGGTTCTTCATTAAAAGTTTGTTTTAGAGATACTCAGAGGAACAAGAAGGGGAGGGAGGTAAAGGTAAACTGTCATATTCTGACACAGGAGTCCAGCAGCTTCCCATCACATTGATTATACTCAAAGCAAATCCAATTACGTCCAGGTTTTCTGCTGGATTTACACTGTTACAGGACATGTGAGAATCTGGTGGTGAAGTTAAAGATGGACACTCACCTACAGGGGAGTTATACTAAAAAAAAAAGAGCTACTCCAACCCAGAGAATATTGTAAAATGCCACCTTCTTGACTGCCAAATCATCTGTAAGAAAACAGTGCGTACCCTATCTGTTTATACCTAATTGTCTACTTTCCCAAAACTAGCTTTCCTATGACACCCAGTTGAGGCTTTTAAAACCCTGTTGTTCTGTCATAGCTCCATATCCGAATCTGGGAAAATACATAGAACTGTCACTGGCTGAAATGTTTTGCCCAAAAGCGATTTAAATGAAAATGTCTTTTTTATCCTTTTGGCGTGTTTTTTTTTTCTCTCTCATATATATAGTTTTTATTGAATTTTCTGGATTTAATTCTTCATTAGAATCAAATAGGCAAAACAAACTGTGTCTTGTTAAATGTTCATTTTCAAAACATAGCAAATGTTTTTTTTTTAACTCTCATATATATAGTTTTTATTGAATTTTCTGGATTTAATTCTTCATTAGAATCAAATAGGCAAAACAAACTGTGTCTTGTTAAATGTTCATTTTCAAAACATAGCAAATGTTTTGTAAATGTTTCCTAAGAAGCCAAATAATGCTTGTTTCACATTTCTTTTTGATTCTGATAAATCAAACTTCATAAATACCCCAACAAAATATACACACAAGCATTAGTGTGTTTGGAGGGTGGGAGGCTGCACAGCTTGTGACTAGCAGAAGAGATGGCTCCGCTTGCAAGGGAACAATCCCGCTCTGGAAGCCGGAGGAAGGACGGGATGCTGCCGTTGGCAGTGCAGGGGACGTGGAGCTGACAGCTGTGGCTGTGTGGGAGTTGAGATGCACACAGCACGACAAGTTTTATGGGCTGAGAGTGGAAAGAAGACACGGTGAGGAGGCAGCTCATGGGTGAACGCGTGGGAAGAAATGGAGAGACAACGAGGAGGCTCCTCCAAGGTAACTGCTGAGAGCCTCTGTCCTGCTTCTGAATTGCGGAGGAGGTGAAAGCTTTCCCGGCTCTGAGTCTGCACGCATATACCCCCCCAAACGCTAGCCTGGGCACTTCTGAATGTAACAGTAACAACAGCAATATAATAACTTGCACAAGACATTAAAAAAAAAAAAAAATCTACAACAATCACGCTAGTTTACATGAACAGAGTTCGGTGCAAGAAAAAAACAAGATGCGGCAAATAAAGACCGCAGAGAAGGTGGGAGTTGGAAATGACAACCATAAGGAGTCCTCAGCCCTCTCAACTGCAGTGAGCCCAAAACCCTTGAATAAACTACAGCCCAATTGTGCCATGCCCTGGAAATAACACTGCTTTGAGATTGGCTGCCTCAGATAAAACAATAGCTTTTGTGACTCACAACAGAAGCCTTAACGCTAAAATTTCCCGCAGAACTACCAAGTGTGTCTTTTTGAACAAAGTGCTTATTACTAGGGACTTGTCGTCCCAAGATCAACTGTAACCTTGACATCTGCTTATTTTCCTTTAGAAAACTACCTTGCTTAGTTATTATATGTTGAAAGCATTATGGCTGCCAGCGGTTAGAAGGGGTGCAAACTACTAAGGAAGTGCCACAAAGTGGTAATATTGTAGCTGCAGGACGCGATGCTGCCGAAACAAAAAATAAACACTCTTGTACAGACACCTTTAAAAAGTAGAAATGCGTGATTTTCCAAAGAAAAATATAGAGCAAGCCTTGCACAACTTCACTCTGCTGAAAATTTCCACTCAGTACATCCCTTTGCTTTTCATATTGCTTCGGCTGTCACTTAACGAAGGTTGGAAAGGGAATGGATGTCTCTGCCTGCTGCCAGGAAGAAGCGAGCAGCGCGGTCTGGCAGGGCGAGGGTGAATTGAACCTTCTCACCAGCAACCTCTGACAGCTGGTGACAACCAGAAGAGTTTTGCTGTGCACAGCCTCAATGAAATACCCTGCAGAGCTGCAGGCTGCTGAAGGTACTTCTAAAGCTTGTGCTAACAACACCCGTGTGGTTTTTTCCAAAACTTCTTCGTGCCATATGTGCCACTGAACTGATCCACAGGAACGCAGTCATCGGTGCGTCTCTCTTCCCTGCAGCTAACGACCTCATGTTGGAAGGTCATTAAAAGCGTTTAGGACAGAAGGAAGCAGCCTACCCGCCATCAGCCCCTGCAGATCTGTCAGCACAGGGCAAGCAGTTCCTCTCTCGCTCCTTGATTGCACAGCACAAAAAACCCTACCAGGGAAGCAGTGGAGAAAAATCAGACAAGGGCACACAAGCCAAGAGGTCAGGCACCATCACGGTCTGGTTTGCTGAGCTGTGCCTGCTGGATCTCTCCAGGGTCTGCACATCTCAGCAGTACATTTTGGTTTCTTCTCACGTACTTATTGGATGCCCACCACAGAAGGGCTTCAGCACCTCTCAAGGACTAGTTTTAGAAATACATACGTTTCAACACCTCCCTCTCCTCTCCCTCCCCTGGTCCCTCACACCTGCGAGGGCTATATACAGTTCTCCAGGCTTTTTCTTCACGTAACGGGGTGCTGGAATAGGTGCAGAGGTAGTGAAAGGAATGGTGGCTCCTTCATAATGCCAGGAGGTTTATGGGGATCGAGGCAAAACTAATTTAGTCAGTGACTTCTGGCTGAATTCTCCAAGGAGAGGAGCAGACTGGCTCCTTGTGTCCCAAAGGACACCAAAGCCCTGGCTGTAGGCAGCCTGGAAACCTGCTGGCAAATCAGTGGCTGTGGGAGCAGAAAATATTGCACGTGCTTCCCTGTGGATTTAATAGGACCATATATGCCAAGCTGCAGAAACTTGAAGGTCACTGGACAATATCAGAGATACTGATACTTAGAAGATAATGTAAAGCGAAATGAAATGTATGTGAACTGAGGGTCTTAAATGGCTTGTAGGATATACCTTACCAACTGCGGGATGAATCCATGGCATTCCTTTGGGGGTTTTTTAAAAAGACATTTTAGGGCTCGTTCCAGAAGTGTATGATACAAAACGTCATGCACAGGTTTTCAGGTTTAAATTAACCCAGACAATTTTAAATACATGTGTAAATAAAGCAATACTGGGAACATCCTTGACAATTTTAATTACACTGGAGTCAGACACAAAATGTATGAAGGCATAAAAACATCAAGATTAGTATGAAAAAATAGGCTTTCTATAGGCATCGTTTCCATACACGGTATGCTCTGAAAGAATACCGCTATACTGCAAGGATGGTGAAGGCTTTAGCTCTGAGGCAGGAGAGACTCACCGCAGTGGGAAGAGCAACAATTACAGAAGGCAAAGGGGAAAAAACACAGAGTGAAAGTTCTCTGTGCCTATGCCATCTCAATATGGGTATTTTTCCGCCAACAAGAACTGAAAGGTGAACTCGGCTTTCCTTCCTCACCCTCTTACAAAATACCAATTCTCATGCTCTTGGTTTCACACGCTGTTTCTTTCTTGTGGCACCCTGCAGCAATACCCCTCCGGCAGTCCTATCCCCAGCCCTGAATTTAGCCTCAGAGCTTCATCAGCTGAGTCCTTCTCGCAGTTACCCTCACAGCCAGATCCTGAACTACTGCCCTAGCTCACAACTGCGGTCTTGGCTATTCCTATAATCTCTTTTATTTTATTTTAATTTCTTTCCTCTCTTCCCCCTCTGTGCCTGCACCTCTTATTTCCTGCTTTCTCTGTGTACCACTTCAAGAGCAGAAAAGATCTGTTGTTCACACACTGAGGAATACTGCTTCTGTGAAAAATGTTATTTATAAGGATTGGAAAGCTTCTTCCTCATTAGCATTTTTTGGGAGGTTTTGGTGTTGCTGTTTTTCTTTCCAAATAGATCTTTGAAAATAAGCTTTAAAAGACTACAAAAGCGAAACAGTTAAACAGAAACTACTTCAGAAAAAAACCCCAAACTCTTTGGAAGTATTTGTGGCAAGTTCTGTTAACCCTCCAAGCAACTAAATAACCAATGAGCAGTAAATGCATTTTCTAACTTCTGTGTTGGGGCGGGATAATTCATCCTGCTTTGGTTTTAGGCACAGAACCTAGGTTGCCCCTAGGTTATGTGCACTCTTTGACACATGGAGAACTTACCCTTCCAGAATTAGGTACTCTGCATCACACCTTTCAGAATGCATCACTTTAAGTACAGTGTGTGAGTACCTGGCGTGTCTACTGAAATATAGAGCTCCTAAAGCACCTTCCACTAGCAATGCTAAAAACAGACTGCTGGATCCTCAAATCCCAGTCTCCATTTAGGACAGTTGTTTTGAGCCTGTCTTAATTATTTCAACAGTAAAAATGTCTCCCTTTTTTGGATAGGTTCTGGTCTTCTTTTTAGAGGTAGATACACAGGGAGCTGAAGCTACCAAAGAAAAAGATCTCATTACAAGGCATTGTGCTGACGCTGCTGTTAACTGGTTACATACTGCTACGGGCTGGATGGTAATCGAGGAAAATGCTTTGGCAAGGACCTAGGCGATTAATTTTGAGTCCTGGAAGAGCCACTGTTCTTGGAGAAGAATTTGTAGGAGAGCAAAGTCAGAACAACACTCAGGGTCTCCATTTTCTTCTGAATTATCAGGCCAGTTGTATGTGGTCAGCAGGTCAGGAATCTGGCCCGTACATTAGCAGCAGAGGCAGTGAAAGGCTGATTTTCCTCTGATGTTTGACCCTACATAATGTATAAAACGTCTGTTTATTTTCCTTTACCTAGTAGGACACTTCTGTTTATGCAACCACAACAATAGAAATTCAAGTAGCAACACAGGTTTTGCTAACAGATAATAAACTCGGAGCTTATTCTATTCTACTGTCTAGCAACTGGAAAACAGGCAGCAGCTAGATTTGAATACCCACAAAGCGCTAATAAGAATCTGGCATTTAGTCTCAAAAACACAGGGAAAGACCCGTCTCCGTTACAAATGGCAGCGCGCGAGAGGATTTTCACCAGCCAGAGGGATGATAAGCTTCCCAGCCTACAGATCTGTCTTAGCATTGTTCCTCCATCACCAGCAAGACGAAGAGTGGGCAACAATTCACCATTTCCCTTCATTACCTAATTGGAAAGGGATGGCAGTGTAAAGGGAACAATTGTACGGCAGTGTCAGGATACGACATTTAATTAAGGGGATATGAGTCCCTCAATGCAGCAGTCCCTCCCCACTGAGCATTCCTAAAACGTACCTGGTGTCAAATCTTGCCCCGTCGACGGTGGGTTCGTTCATTATTTGTAGCAGCTTTTAAGGAGCTTGAAAATAAAATGCACATTTCTCTACTAGTTGTAAATCCTTCTTCACCTGGCAAAAATTGATTTTTTTTCCTACTGCTTTTACTCGTAAAAGTACTATTCTAGTCAAGTTTACGGACTATGCCCGTTGTGCTTTTATCATGGGGACTGTGGGAAGTCCAGAGCTCTCAGCAACATTGTCATAACTTAAACTGAGCCCTGAGAGGTCTCTGGGCTTCCAGACAAATGCCTTATCAGGGTATTACTGCCACTGTTAAAAACAAAAGAAAACAAAATGACTTGTTAGGTTTCTGAAAAAATAGCTATGGAGCTGTAACATGACATTTCATTAATATCACTTGTACTGTATACATTACAAGCTCATTAAAGAATCACCAAGCAAAGTAATTTTTTAGTTTGTGTTTTGGTTTTTTTTTTGTTCTCTAAAGAGTATAATTTAATATGATGATCATTCTTTGCATTTCTGGATTATTTTTGTTTGTTTGTTTGTAAATATAGTATCAAAAGCTGGAATGAAAATATTCTACAGTAAAGCATTTTGAACGGAAAAGAATAGTCTACCAAATAAATTATGTAACTAATCACAAGAACAATTTTTTTTTTTTTATGTTCCCACTAATTATGTCATGTTCTTGATTCCTAAGCAGCAAAGCACTGCTCTCCAAAAAGTGCTCTTAAAACCAATATCTTAATAGTCAATCAGATGGAATAAGCAACTTCACAGGAGAATTCTGCCTCATGCTCAAAACTCTGACCACGCTGGAATAAGAAAATAAATGAGAAATCAAGAGTTTTAGGATTAAGGTCAGTGAAATCCTTCTACTTGCCTCATACCCGTTGACTATAACGGACTTCAAGTGACAGGTCCATGTTGATAAAGCTCTTAAGAGCATGGTGAGCCACGGAGTAAGCAGGACCTATTTTAACAGGAGCTGACCACGCGCAAATGGAAACAATTTCTAGTCCCTCCTCCATCTGCAGTATGGATCTGCCTATCAAGCAAATTCCAGAAATAATAGAGAAATAGGGAAAAATTTTAGTGCATTGCAAATTTCAAGAAATTTAAAAGACCTCTACACAATTTAAGAAGCAATATTTCAAAATCTAGAGAGGGACTATCAAAATAGTAAAATCTTCTCTATGTTTTCTATGACTCACTGATAGGAAAAAAATCCAATTTCAATAAAAAAGAAAGTTCTGCTTGAAACAAAAAAGCCCTAGACTGTATTTCCCTTCTCCAGAAATGTGAATGGCAAAATAAAAGAGCTATTCTCTAAAAGATTTTTCCTTCTTACTGGTGTTTGTGTGACTCAGCTAGCACCAAAGGCAGTCTCCAAAATGTCTGCAAATGGTGACTGAAAAGCAGCACATGCCAAATACTAACTTACGACTGAGCAGTTTCCAAAGTGGGATGCTACTCCTCTGAAAAATGTTTAGGGACCAACAAACAAAGGAGGCTGGAAATCACTGTCAAACTGAAAAGCCACCCATTCACATGCTATCAAATCCACATTTTGGTTATCAAAGCAGTTAAGTTTCAGAAAGTCCCCTGTCCCTTTGCCTACCGGAGAGAGGCTTTCTGAGGCATTTAACTAAGAATGAGCAGAATGTTTTATTTATTCCTTGAAAACTCTCCATAGTTTTCACTCCATGCTCTGAAAAACAATAAACAATTTTACGCCACGGGGCCAGGATTGAGCTAAAGAATAATACTGCAGAAAATAATATTGATGGTGCTGCACACACAGGAATAGCAGACGATGATACAGTTTAGAGGAAGAAAATAACACGGTAGAATTGAAACCACAGGTAGAATTTTAAGTAGGCTGAATGCAATATCTGAAACCATTTTTATGCCATTCTATTAACACACCTCTTTAAAATATTCTTTAAGATGCTTTGGTTTCAGGTCTATACAGTAACATCTAAAACTAACTCAATGTGTGTATGAAACTACTTTGAAGTATGTTACTTCTTTTATTGTCCCTTTTACTGCCATCCTTTGAAAAAGCTTGCAAAACAAACCAAACTGAAACCATTGCACAAGGAAGAAATATTTATGATGGATGATTTTCAAATATTATGATGTGAGCTTATAAGAACAATTCTGTTAATTTCTTGGGAGAAAAGATAAACATGGCTTGGAAAAAAAAAAGAAAAAAAAGAACTTCATTTTTGCTCTTCATCCAAATATAGTACCTCCAGGAACACTGCCCACAGCCCCATGCTGGCACAAGGCCGACGTTTAAAGCTGGACCATGTATGATGATCTATATTTTGTATTTTTATAGTTCAGGATTTAGCCTATGACTTAGGGTGCACAAATCCACGACTATATCTAGAGCACCTTTATATTTCCTGGGAGAGGGGGTCTTGGGGAACAAGGGAATCATGTTTTTTTACATTGTGTGAAAATTTAATATAATTATAGCCATGATAGATATGAGGGATGCAATGTCTGTAGGGACAGTAAAAATCTTTTGTTAGAATAATTGAGGCAGTTGGAAAAGATATAAATTTCTGATACAGCACATTTTACATCCTGCCATCTATGTATTCCTTTAAAAATGTGTCTAGATGATTACAGCTTTCCAACAACGGAGAAATTGTCTCATTATCGGTAAAATATTCAAAGTGATGATATACACAGCACTGTCAAATGTGGGAAATCAAAAAATGGGGGGTGAAGAAAAAAAGAGAAAATTACAGATTTCAGCTAACAGATTTTCAGTTCAAACTTCCTTGGCAGAATAAGACAGATAAAAACTTGCACTTTTTCAAAGCAATCACAAAGGGCTATAAGAAAAGACAAGACAAGGCTATGGCTAAACCCGTGTGTGTGTGTGCATCAGGGGGCCAAATCCTCTTGAACCACACCATAAAGTCGCTACAACTGGAAAACTTTCTATTATATAGACCAGCCTGTAGTAACTGGGGCACTTCTGTGCAAACACAGAGACATGTTCCCGCCCGCCGGCTCCTGTTGAAGTTGCTCACCTGGTAGAAGAGCAACCTGCTCTAGGAGAAACCCCTTCTTCTGGCACCGGGAGCCAGGCAAAACCGCCTTGCTGTTTTCTTCCTTTTCCCACAACCCTCAGTATCACAACCGATGTAATTCGTAAGAAACATGTTGTGACAATGGCTCTGAGCAACAGCCTTCTCTCCAGAAGAATAAAATATTAAGAAGATCTAAATCCAGCTCAACTTCTTTGGTTATTTGGCTCTAAAATATAGAACAATCCACATATGTTCATTTTAATAATGCATAAACGCTACTTCCGAGTTCCCAGGAGTTACTACTTCTTTCAAATGATCTCCCAAATTCATAAGAAATTAGCTTAATTTCTTTTTGTGCTAAAAGTGCAAAGATGCTCTCTTAATTACCTATATATCTGTTGGAAGTATTTCTATCCACACAAGATTATTTGAAGCTCTCAAACTATTCAACCACCAGAACTTAATTCATTTAATGATCACATGCAAAACTGAACCTTTGAACCATTTCAATCAATTAACTTTTAATTGTTGTTTAGCAGCCCTGTAATAACTACAAATATTTTCCTAAACTGTGGTAAAGCTGAACTGAGATGTGTAGTCTGCAGTTCAGTTTCTCCACAAAGAATATTTAAATATTGTTGGCACTCGTATATTTATAACATTATCTTCTGAGCGATTCTTCAGAATTATTTTTAGACTGACAGTATTTACAGAAAGCTCCATACATCTGAGTTTTGCCGACACTGAAAGTATTCACCAGTTCATATTGAATTCAAAACCACAAGGGCCAGACCTTCACCCAAAATAATGCAATGCAGCTCTATTGATCACATGGCTGCTCATCTATCTGGCAAACAAATACAGAAGGAACATGCTGAAGACCTCTTAATTCTGCTTTCTCAGGAACATTGGGTCATTTTGTTTTCCACAAGCTTCAAATTTTCAAACATTTCAGTACAAAGGGATTAAAAAAGCAGAAATAATTTTCACATAACTTACTTGACCATACTGACAACTCACACCAATTACAGCTACATAACCTCTGCCACCTGCCCACGGCTGAAGTTTGGGGGGGGAATAAATGACAAACTACCCTGTTTAGATGTACACAATATTTTCAGTAACAAAAACTGCCTGGGAAATTGATAGCATTTTCAGTAAGGAAGCATACATATAAGGTGTAAGTAACGCTTTCTTACATCTTCTGATATCAGTGGCTTCGGGTTTCAAAAAATAATATATTCATCTGCCCCAGTTCCTTCACAGCCCTTGCATTAATTTTAAGAATAAAAGTAAACAGCTTTGAGTGGAAGAAAGCCCAAAGTACAGACTTATTGACCTCTATCAGTAGTAATAAAAAGGTGAAAGAGTTTAAAATTCAGATCGTAAATTTTGAAGGCGGCAAAAAACCCACCGGCAGATGCTTCATCCAACCTTGTTGCTTACACAAACCCAAAAGATGTTCTACAAGAGATGACCCTATTTTCCATAATTAAGATCTTCAAATCAGAAACCTAGGTGCAAGAAATTACTTCCAAACCAAATCCAAAACATCAAATTTCCTAGCATGCTTTTTCAAAATCTGCATCCCATATACAGGTATGAACAATGTGGGAAAAAGAAAATACATTGTTTGAGAGGCGCCTAAAACTGAAAGTTTCTGCCTACTCAGAATTCAGACATTTGAAGTTTTGGATCAATGAATATGGTGACAGCTGCTAGTTAGGAGAATCCTGCAGTGATGATTAACACATTTGGCGTCCTAACCCACCCAAACCTTAACAGACCCAGGAAAACCTCTTTTTCCCCATGTAATTTGCCTGGAGGAGATTGACTAGTTCATATTTTGGTACTTATCTTTGCAAGGCCTACTTCCGAACTGCTCGTGGAAGCACCATCTGATGCCATATAAGCACCAGCTTGCCAAAATCCACGATCAACATGAATAACTTCACAACCTTCAAAATTAAACTTCACTGGGCTGAGAGAGTCCAGAAAGTTATTTCCTTCACATACAAAATGAGGAGACCTTTTCGAACTTTGGGGAGAACTTTAAGTTTTAAGCTTCAGTAATTCAGGATAATTCTTCTCCCCTTTATTGCAAGCAAGCCATTCTCCTCTTCACTGCAAAATTGCCTAACCAAGACTCATTTAATTCTTTAAGGGTTGCAGTTTCGATCGTGTATCATAATGGTTATGGAAACAGCTTGAAGGAGTCATTTTGAAAAGACACAAGAGTTTTAAAAAAGATAATTTATAGATTATTTGAACTATAGTAAATAGATGAGTAGACCAGGCAATTTTTAATAAGACAGAAGGGTAAGGCAGCATGAAGAACATAACACAACGTTGAGCATGAGAGGGAAGTTAAATCATGTTGTTCCTATTCTGCACATCCAAGATGAAGACTGCTGCTGTCTTTCAAGGCTGTCAGCTGTGAATTTATTTACTTACAATGGCTCAGTGTTGAAGGACCATTCTGAACAACAGATACATGTTAAGTTCAAAAGATAGCTGAATTGGCAACTGCAAAGCAAGAGCATATGGTGAATGAGATGAATAAAATACCCGTTACCAATAAAACCTCTTGGAAGATCTACAGCACAGCACTTTAACCGAATTCAGTGGTATAATACGGATTTGAAAGGAGCAAATAAAAAAGACTCCAAATTAGCTATCTGAAGTTTTCATATAAAATACATATGGTCTCCAAACTACTATGGCAGGGTTCATCACTTTGCTTTAGAAAATTACTCTCTCTTTTGCAATTTTAATATTTTTGTGTGCCATTTTGTACCTTAAAAGAGAATGCCAAGTTAATTTCCTGAATTTTTAAAAATCTTTATCATTCTTTCTGCTGTAACTGATTTCTTTCCCCCCAGTAAAACTTCATTAGGGTTATTAAACAAAGGAAAACTTATATTTGCCCCTCTGCTGTAGCACTGTATTCTGGCCAAATGTGAAATGCATCTGTTTGCCACTACTAGTATTTTGATATTCAAGGAGGGCCAGACCTGCAAATTTAGTATTTAAATCATGTAACAAAAGCAGAAGAAACCTATGCAATTACATGACTTCTTCCTGATTACTATATTGTCTCATTGTCTTCTACAAATCTATTTTCAATCATTGAACAACAACAGCCCAAGCGCTAGGTTCAATCTTTAATTGTTCTTAGTAAAGAAACTTGTATCAAAATAAAATAAAGGCAGGAGGCAAAATGGCAGTCAGGATGATGTGTCTTATGGCCTTAACACAGCAATCTCTTAAGCCCTAGTGAATTCTTGATCCTTTTCTACAAAATGCATTTATTATTGTTAGCCTGTGTGAGGAGTGGCACTTTCCTGTTAAGATAAACTTTCTTAGCAGTGGTACTGGCTTTGTAATTCTAATTCTGCCTTGAAGGACTGTCACCTTTCTGTTGACAGATTTTATTTTTTAATCCCTTTCTAATGCTGACTGAAGATTTTCCGCTAAAAATTACAGTTTAAGCAAAACTGTGTATTACAGTTCATCTGTACAGATATCCGCCTAGTCGGAGAAGAACAAACTATGTCCAAGAACTACATCTAACTTCCTGATCACGTATCACAGGGAGGAGGAAAACTTGTAGAGCTTCAACAGGGGCACAGGCACCGTTTTGCACCTCTCATATTTCAGCCATTTTAAAGCTGCCTTCATGATTATCTTTACAGATTATACTTTCCTTCAAATGTACATAAAACGGTATAAATGACCTTCACAGCTAAGACAAAGCAAAACGAACTGAGAACATTTAAACAACTCTTTCCCTAATACAAACATTACACAGCCAAAAACCGCTAAGGAGGTAACATTAGCTTACCCTGTGGCTGATTGCCTATTTTACCCAAAAGTGTTTCCCTTCACTGATGCTCAGAGGTGGTAGAGAAACACATGTTAATGTCACTAACTGCAGAACGCTGTAGAGATGTTTGAAGTCCATCAGGAGATTTATGGGGGATAGAAGCAGTTGTAGAGCAACTGTCTTGCCAAGAACATGCCCTGTTGCAGCTTGAGTTGGACAAAATATATCTAAAACAAGCTACCTACGGTCTTTTACACATGCACTGATTTGATCTAATAAAATCTACACATCTGCAAGGAAACTCCCTGGGAAAAAAGTGCATCCTATTTGCTAGCTTAAAAACTTCCAGGTATTTTGTTCTCTTCCCACACACGTTCACCGTGCTACAGTTGATCATTTTAGAAATAATTTAGGACAATCAGGTCCCGGTCTCACACTCCGAAACATAACGATAATAATGGTAATACTGCTACTACTAAATAACTTCTTTCACGCTCAGTGCCTTCCCCACCAGTCCTGTACGGGCAGAGACATCTCAGCACCTGCAGTTCCTCAGGGATGCCAGAGAAGTCTCTCCATCAGAAGACAACATTTGTTTAAAAGTACACTTATAAAAAATAAAAATAAAAAAGCCCAGCCTCTAGGTAATTCCTGTTTTGTTCACTAATTTATTTTGCACTGGAGCGCACAAAAGTGTAGTTTCCAACAGAGAAGGAGAAACATGGATTCAGGAAAGGAATGAGAAACAAAATCATAGTTACTACAGTAAATTCCTTAAGAAGATAAGACTGATTTTTCTCTCTCAAACAGAAAAGGGAAAATCTCTTACAAAAAGCAACCCAAGAGTTACGCAGGCAAGACGCTTTATAAAGAAAATTAATTATTTTATAATTCAAAGGGCAATTACTTTAAGAGTTTTGAGATACGCAAGCATCCAGTTCCTCAGCGATAAGAGCACTATTATAGTCAATCCAACTACTGCTACTCCCTGTATGAGCATCACCCCTCTCACTGGTCTATGGCCTGATTAAGATGATACCATTTAACCAGTCAAATATAAGGAAAATGTCAATGTTTGCTAACTAAAACCTGCAGGCTAGAATCCCTCGGATGGTATAAATGACAATATAACCCCTGAAATCACGGGAGATTCGTTAACTTAATACCACATAGGACCTGGCTTTTCTTCTTCATAGTTCCAACTGATCTTCTTTTTTAATGCAGCTTTTCAGAGTAACAATTTTCCTTGGATTTAGCTGCTGCAATAGCCAGCTCTTACAGAATTACAGATACAGCCAAATCACAAGGGACCATGCCAAATTCTCCCCAATTTGAGGCAAAGTCTATTTTGCAAATTACAGGAATCTACTCCAGGTACTGATGCTCTCCATCACTTGCAAAAAGCTTTTCACAGGAAATAAGGAGATGTTCCTTACATTAAAAAAAATGTTTTACACTTTTTCTATGGAATTTCAATGAGACTTAGTTAAATTATGAAGTGCTAAAAATAATCCTCATTTTGCTTCCTGGGAAAATGTCAGCATCGTAGCTAAACGAGCCACATAAAAATGACGCTTCCTAGATTTCACACTTGTTTTGTGACCTACATAACCTCTAACTTTTTCTCTTTGTTAACAAAATACATAGACGATAAAGAATTTAAAGAATTAGGAATGAATGACTTGGGAAGTCAACTTCCACCACAATTCCGGTGGAATTCAGCACATAAACTCCTTAGGTCTTCTGAAAATCTTAGGCATTACCCTTTAGACCAGTCATCTCCATGCACAAAAACTGAAAATGCACCGAGGTGCGTGTCCTCTGTGGGTCAGCTATCAAAATATTAAACAGGAAAGAATTTGCTCTACAGTTTGGAGTAACGGACCAAATCAAACCCAGTCAGAGCAGCTGTTTTCACACCTGCAGCTGCACTTGCTTCTGTCAAACTGAGAATGATTCCTGTAATCAAGACATCCAAAGATATATGGATCTAATTTGTTTTTTTAAATAAATGCAGTTATTTGAAGCCTAGCTTTATTAACTCATTCTCTTTCAATTTTTATAAATCATTTAGAAAAGACAGCACCTAGGAAAGGTAGGGATTGTTGTTAGGGATCTGGAGGGACTTATATAACTGCCAGCATTATTGCAATGAAAGATGATATGAAATCATGGGGTAAAAGATAGGAACAAAATACTACAAATCTTCAATTTTTCAATATAAAGTACAAATATCAGGTGCATATAAGAACAATGTAATTGTTACTACACAGTTTAAATTTATTCACTATTAGCTCTCCTTGCATCACCTAAAAAGTCAGCAAGATTCTGTGGAGCTGCAGAAATATAATTACCAAGATCAATTCAATGCACCGTGCCATTAACACGTTATTCTAAGGAGGCTGCAATATGAAAGCATCTCATAGACAGGACTGTATTTTGCAATTCATAGTGCAATCAGGTCTAAGTCTGATTCAATGAATCCGGTCCTAAGTGGAATGCAAATTCTGGATGTCTTTGTCCTCAGATATAAAGGTCAGTCATGTAAGTCAGAATTAACTTCACTAGGCAATTAACAGGAGAAAGCTCTCCACTAACATGCACGGGCTTTTCTAGCAAGCAAAGTTGACACTGATAGCAACTATAGTTTAAAAAAAAATAACACACAAACCCTGAAACACTGATACTTAATGTTTTTAGTCAAAATATTCCTTGACATTTCCTTTTTTTTCTTCTCTCTTCTTGCTCGATTTTATTTGTACGGTGACACAGACTTACACCAAGAACGCAAATATGTAAAGCTACATCAAAATACGCTGTGCCAGGGCTTAAGACTTAAGAATCCCGAGTTCCTGTGTTGTGTATTCTAATGTTCGGAGATACACGCCTGAAAAATAAATAGGCATATTAATGAACATATCCTAAAAGCTAAACTATCAGTCCTGTGAACATTTAAGTATAGTCTAACTCCTGCAGAAGTATTTATGATATTAATTTTAAGTACAAATATAAGTATTTCAGCAATGTATTTGACCATTTTCCTTACATCTTTATAGATAGTCTTAATTCACAGCAGCAGCACCAAATGCCACACGCGCACTGCATTTATTGGAAGCTGTAGCTGCATTCAGCCATGTTTCATCCTCTTTTTCAACAGTTCTGGTTGCATAAAGAGGCCCGCGTGTGCCCTGCTTAAAACTTTGTAGACCCTGAATAATTCATAGTTAATTGAAAGTCTGTCCTCAAGCACTAATGATGAAACAACTCCAAATCAGATCAGCTAGTATTCGTATCAGATGACCCGTAGCCATGTACGCATTAAATGTGTGAATGAAACTGAATTTTCTTCTTTTTTTTTTTTTTTATTTTTTAATTTGTGAGCATCCCCTGCTAGACGGCGCAGAGCGAGCTGGTCCATTGCAGAAACACCCAAGTAATGTCTGTAAGTACAGATCTGCTATTATCAATCATTACCACCCCAGATTTTATAGCACAACACAGTTAAACTACCGAAAAACAGTGAGTGCTTGATGTTGCTCAATTTTTGTGTTTCGTCTTTTACAGCAAAACGCAAAACCAATATGCTAAATAAATCAAACCCTGAGAAAGAATTTCTGAGACAATGGAATTAAGCGTTTAAATGTTTCCTTTGTATTCACATGAAATTCATTCAGTGATACTAGGATGAGGCAGAATATACGTTGTGACTTCTCTTAGATGCAAACAAAATGCTCTCTCCAGTATTTCTTCTTCTCAAAAGACGATAAACAGAGCCTTTTGCTCCCCTTTGTACCTCATTCTTCTCAAGGATCTGAAGCTAGAATATAACCTGACCCGAAAAAATGAACTTCCATCTGAGTTACATCTCCTGTCTGAAAATCCTTTTACCAGAGATACAAGATGGCTCCTAAAATCAGTGAGAAAAAGAAGGCTGAAAATGGACACTTTAAACAGGGAATTGAATTTTACATGGCCTGAACACTTTTCAGCTTTATCAGGTAGGAACGTCGTTTTCAGCAAATATTATAATGATATTCCTAAGCAGCTTCAGTGACTCAGTGGTAAGTCTCTGTATTGCCATGTGGGAAGTTTGAATTTGAATTCTTCTTCCCCCTGGGTTGCCACTTTTGGATTCTTGTGCCAAAATAAAGCCCCAGGTTTTGCAGGGGAGGAATTTATTGTGTAGCCCCACGACACCACACTTGTTCAGAGAGGCTGTGCGGTCCCGAGGCTTGCCTGGAGGGGGTTTGTGCTGAATACCACCCTAGCAGAACGGCGAGTACCTTAGGAGCCTTCGGGAGGGGCTCAGCGCAAGGAAAAAAGGCAGAGTTTTGTTTCAAATTCAGGTGGTTGGGTTTTTTTTTAAATACAATGTGTTTACCAATTGCCAACTACAAATGGGGACATAATGACTCAGACCAGCCTACCGTCTCTTACGCTGATGATATTTTGTTCTCTAAGAAATGCTTTTATTGCGTGTCCTGCCGGGGGTGAGGATATTCAGCGTCTCCAGAGGTGCTAGAGCTTGAGGATTAGCACCTGAAACACCTTCACTGCCCACACTCGGCTTCCTCCCGAGTCTCGCAGTCCCTCTCCTGCACCTGACATCTCTCAGGAACCTCACTGGGGTGGGGGCTCAGTATTTTATCGTTTGTTAAATGTGACATGAACTGAACATTGTTGGGTTGTTCACAAAGATGACAGACACCGTACTGGATCATATACATAGGACCACAGCCTCCACAAAACAAGGCCTAACCACCAACCTTTCTTGAGTTTTAGCTGGATTAGTGTATCCCATGGGTACCTGAAGATGTGGACCAAAGGTATTGATGTTAAAGGAGAGACAAAAGCAGAGACAAATGAAACCCAAACTGAATAAACGGGGCTTGAGAAAGGAGTAATTTTTCTCCTCATACATGACGAGCAAAGCAAGAAGTAGTGAACACAAACGACAAAAGCAAAGATTTGTACTGAACGTCAGGAGAAGCTTTGGAGTTATCCCAGGCAGAAACAAGCCTTTGCTGACTACACTGCTCCTTTGACTGAAGGCATTCAGACAGGTGCCTCATGCAATCTCTCTCCTAAAATACACCCTTTGGGTTTTAAGAAGCTTATTTGGAAGATAAGTCTAAACGAATCAAATTGCTCAGTTGATATTATAATCTCGGGCATTACAAAACGTTGAGTATTACACGAGGCTTTGAGCACACAGACATCAGACACTACAGAGTATTGGTCCAGAGCCTGGTCTCAACGTACCCCACGTAGGTCCAAAATGACTACCTGTAGCCGTGAGCCCTAGAGGGACAGCCTGGAGAGAATGTACTACAAACCTATACCCCTGGGCAAGTACAGGATCTAGGCACAGCCACGAAGCTCAAGGCAGCAGAGAGATTTTAACTGATGTCTCCAGAACCACAAGACTTCCCAAGAAGAGGTGGCAGGCGCTGTAAAATAGGTGTACGCACAGGCAGCCTTGAGAGCTGCAAGTCTTACCCACTTGATCCTGGGACTGCTGCGTACATAACCGATGGAAATATTTCAGAAAGTACTAGAAATAATAGTAATCAAGACTTACTGTTTAACTTTAAACTCAGCATCGTATTAGATGTCCCCAGTCCAGTAAGGCGGCTCATTTTCCCTTTGGGCAAGAGAAAGGGAGCGATGTGAGAGGTAAATAACTAAAGCACTTCAGCTGCACGGCTCAATGTTCAGGCCTTAAGTAGCACAAAAAAAGACCTCCATAGAAGCTTGTGTATAAGCGTGCAAACAGCCCCATTCTTCTGGAGACCATGCGCACGCTAAAGCAAAGCCTGCCCATAAGTGGATAAAGCCAGATTTGCCCAGTAGCTTGCAGGATTAAGCCATTAAAGCATAATCCACAAATATCAGTCTAGAAAGTAAGGCTAATTCAGTCTTATACATAGCATGAGCTATTATTTCTACAACAATATTTTTTAAGATGTCTTTAACTCACAGCTTACGTTGCAATTTCTAAGCTATTCTGGCTGGCCCAGCGAGTCCCTGGCCCTCGCTGCACCTTGACCCTTGCAGAGTGTCATTTCTGAAGCACGCAGAGCTAGGAGAATCACAGCCAAAGCTGTTCATCTTACCCTCCACCCTCTGCAAACACATCTGAAACAGGATTTTCACTATTTCACTACTACAAAAAAAGAAAACATGGACCATAACTCTGTATTTATGGAAGAACAATGATGGGCAAAGAAATGCAAAGTCCATACAGCACAGGGCCTAACTCATTTCTGCACCCCAAAGCTGCTCGCTTCATGTGAATTTAAGATTTCTCCCTGTGCAAGAGAAACCACTTTCTTTCCCCTGATTTGTACTCGCCCACTCCCCCTCCTGTGTGTCTCCATTCCTATTTGCCATGCCCCATCTGGCTCCCAGCATGGAGCACAGCAGCTGCTCCAGCGTCAGGATCAGGCAACCCAGCAAAGCCGAGGGCTGGGACCTAGCAGCACCCAGCAACCGCCCCGTGAAAATCAGCGGGTGGGTGCACCAAACCTGCGCACAATCCCTGCCGGAGATGTGGGAAGAGACCTCCATCGCGGGGAAGACAGGAGCTAGACAAGGATTTTCTTGTCAGATGTTGTTCCCCTCTAAATTTTTCTTTTTTTTTTTTTTCTTATTTCAAAGAGAACCGAGAGAATGGCAGATGGAGGTTAAAATGAAAAGAACAGGTTTGTCACAGCTTGCAGTTTTATATGACACACTACAAACCAATTATTCACATAGGTGAAAACATTGGATGGCAATGACCAGTTTTATTTAAATAAAAAAGATTAGAAGAAAAAGGCAGAGCAGCAAGCCTGTTTATTCCTTCTCTTTTTTTTTAAATCAGAAGCTGTGTTTCATCTGTACCAGCTGAGATTACAACAAAGCTTTAGCGATGACTTCCGTATCACCACTGACCCGTGAGAATCCTATCCCAGAAAACAGGATTTTAGTTATTAAATGGAGTATTAACTTCCACAGATTACAACTAGGCAGCCAAGAAGCTAGACAAAATAGTCATTTAGAAGAAATCTTAGCGTTTCTTAATGGTCAACAGAAAAACATCGGCCATAAGTGATGAAAAAATAACCATCAGCTAACATATGCCAAAATCAGCCAGGACAGTTGAAAACTGGAGGCCATCTACAAGAAGAAATGCGTGGAGCTGGCCGACCAGCTGGACAGAGCTTCATTTACAGAAAATACAAAATCAAGTTATAAAAAAGGCAACTCCTGCGTGCCCCGACTGTTCAATCTGCAAGAGCCCTCTGTATAAATACTCTCCCCTTACCTCAGGAGCTCAGCTGGCACCGCATTATTCACACCTTTACTCCTCACTTCTGCAGGGATCGCTCCAGAGAGCCAGCCAACGTTTAAGGCGACTGCGAGGCAGAGGGGACATGGCGGACAATGGGCAGTTGAGGAGATAGAGACAGACAGCACGGGAGCGTGAATGGGCATATTCTCTGATTCCTCCTAAACCTCAATACCTCCCGCCAGGGCTCTGATGAAATCTTCTTCTAAAAACCAACAAAGTTACAGCAGTGCCGGTGGAGAGGCGCATCTTCAAGAGAAAGATGCAGAAGTGGTGCAGATGCACCACTGCGCACGACGCGGAGGGAATAAAACCCAGAAGTTCCCGTGAAATGCTCGTATACCTTTGCAGTGACTACCATATAACATACACAGAGAAGAGCCATGTCTATTGATAGCAATTTCTAGCTGTGCCATGTCTAATTTGGAGCGTCTTTGCCTTGGCTCACAGTCCAAGCCCTGCGTATATCTGTGGAGCACTTTGAGTATTTACGGTTCTTTGTCATTAGTTAATAGCAATGAGAGAGATCTTTTTGAGAGGCAGGCTGCTGTGACTGAGCAGTTTTTAAACACAGAGAAATACACGCAAAGAATTTGTTCGCAGCTATTCAACACTGTATTCAAACACAGCAAGTTTGGGAAACGCTGTTTAAACAGTAGAACTGAATCACTTTTAACCAGCTGTTGATGAATCGATAGAACATCAACTTTATATTAATAATATTAAAAAATAATGATCACTATACTGATGGGCCATGAATAGATGATTACCGAGGATTGCAAGAATATGTTTCAGTGATGAACAGTAGATTAATAGAGGAAAAAAATTAATAAGCACAAAGAAGGATAAAATTGCTTATGAAGATAAATGATAGCTTCCTTTCCAACAGAAAATACGATGCTGCAAGAAATACAAGATACTTAGGATAAATATTACAAATATACATGATAATTGGCCTCTACTCTCAAACATACCCAGACCTGACTCTCCTGTATCACTTGCTTATACAGCCTCAGTGAAAAGCTCACAAGGTCAGCCCCTGTTTAAACCACGCTCTTTCTATGGGGCTAGGAGGCACAGGAAAATTTTCTTCTGTCACCTTCGAGACTTCCCTGTCCCTCTCTTAACCAGCAACATCTCAGTCGTGCTCTCCTCTCCCTTACGCCCAGGTGGACAGAAATAGACAGAACAGGAACAACACAACCATCTCTGCAGCTTTCTATCAGCATGGTGTTCCTCCCTGCCACGTTCAGCTGCTGTAAAAGCACCACGTAAGCCTGGTAAGAAACCTCCGTACTAGCCGAGAACCCAGCTCTCCTCCTCCCCTTCAGAGAGCCTGTCCAAAGTGCCTGATCTTCCAGCGTGCCAAACACCATCGTAAAGGTACCATCACATGGCAGTGCTCAGCCCTGGGAAAAGGATGTCTTTACATCTGCGTTTACATGCCTAACCCCCCACCAAGACCTACGTACTTGGCTTTAGACACTGACAGTTGAAAAGTGACTTCAAATAAACAACTAGCCTGGGGGGGGGGGGGGGAATATATAATTTTTTT